>NW_026652338.1:259290-315938 GCF_009828535.3 Hylobates moloch
ACACACAAATTAGAGAACTCTAACATTCTAGGTTGACAGGAATTGTTTGTATTGCCAGTTGATTTTTTCCTTTTCAAAGTGAATCTATTGCTCCCTTCTGGCGTCCCTTGCTTTCTAACCATAGTCTGCCATCTTGTGTGGGTTACATTTAGATCCAAATACTCAGTGGGAGTCACAGTGTTAGCCCCTGCTGCAGGTTCTCAATTTCACCTTATTAGATGTTTTACATTTGTCTTCCATTTCTGCCAAGGAGATATAAATCTTGTTTTTGAATCTGATCATACTTTTTATTTTTTTTTTCTTTTTATGCTCTACTGTTAGGTGAAATTAATCTCATGAAGGAAACAAAAATTAAAAAATTTTAAACTACTAATCTCATAAATGTGCATAAAATTTTTAAAAGAGCAGTACGTGTTTTAAAAGAAAAGAGGTAGGCAGGGCGCGGTGGCTGATGCCTTGTAATCTCAGCACTTTTGGAGGCTGAGGCGGGCGGATCACGAGGTCAGGAGATCAAGACCATCTTGGCGAATACAGTGAAACCCCGTCTCTACTAAAAATACAAAAAATTAGCCAGGCGTGGTGGCGGGCGCCTGTAGTCCCAGCTACTTGGGAGGCTGAGGCAGGAGAATGGCGTGAACCCATGAGGCGGAGGTTGCAGTGAACCGAGATTGTGCCACTGCATTCTAGCCTGGGCAATAAAGTGAGACTCTGTCTCAAAAAAACAAAAAACAAAAAACAAAAACACAAAAAAATTAGCCAGGCATGGTGGTGGGCGCCTGTAGTCCCAGCTATTCTGGAGGCTGAGGCGGGAGAATGGTGTGAACCCGGGAGGCGAAGCTCGCAGTGAGCCGAGATCACGCCACTGCACTCTAGCCTGGGTGACAGCGAGACTCTGTCTCAAAAAAAAAAAAAAAGAAAAAAAGAGATAATTGAAGGACAGAAAGAGTTCATAGAAAACAAATGTTTATCCAAATTAAAAATAGGATATAAACACTAAATAGCCAAACAGTGAAATAGTAAATTGATAACTTAATAAAAGACATTTTCTTAAAATACAGAGCAAAGAGGAGCAAAATTAAAATTATGGATGAAAGAGAAGATACACAGGATAAATCTACAAGATGGGATATCAAACGCGCATTACAGAAAGAACAAATACAGATGGGGGGAAGAGTTAAAAAATAAGTGATAATAGAACAAATGGATAAATCCCTCAAATGAAGAAATTCTTGAGTCTTTAGATTAAAAGAGGACACTAAATGCCAGGCAGCGGCTTGGAAAAGAAACACACAGAGACATATACTAGTGCTATTTTTGAATTATTAAGATATGTAGAGAGAAACCTACACAATTTCAGAAGAAAGGGTGTAGTATTTACTAAAGAAGCAGAATCAGTCGGGCATTGTATTATATATAATATAAAAATGTATATGTAATATACTTCCATAATATAAAATGTATAATATAATATAATCATGTATAATATAAAAATACTACTAATAATAGAGTAGTAATTCCCAATTCTGGAGGAAAATGATTCTGACTTCAGCATTTTTGGATCTTCTCAAACTATTCTTCATGTGTAAGAAGAAAAGAAAAGGATGATAATAGAATAATGATTATAAAAATGAAGTTCAAGGAACGATGTTTAATTAAAGGATAATTTTGTTTGAGGTTGCAGGCAGAAGTGTGTAGAGATGCTCTTTAATTCTTGAAGGAGAATTATAAACTTGTTTATATTTGGTAATGTTAGAGTAGGTATCATTGGTTGTATGGGACAGACATATACTGAATCTAGCTCAAGGAAGGAAGGATTATTTCAAGGATTTGATGGGCAAACTCAGAGTCACAGCCAATGCCATAGGAACTAGAAATCAGAAGAAATGAAAACCCCACTCACAGTTTCAGGAGCTACTTGGTACTGTTTCTCTCTCTTAGCATCTGTGTTCTGCCATAGTCTTGTTTTCTTGGCAGCCTCTCTTTGAGCTGGGTGTATTTCTATGCACACAGCCCAACAGTGCCATGAGTCATGAGTCTACCAACTGGACACATGTGACTGAACGACCTCAGTCACTTTGGCTCTTAATTCAAGTTTTCAGGAAAGAGAGCCAATAATTGCCTGGCCCTGGGTTATAGATCTGATCATGGATCAATTAGCTAGGATGGGGTGGGGTGGGATCATGAGGTACAACATGGCTAAGTGTGCCTGTCTCTGCACAGGGCATAAAGATAAGAGATGTTCACACGAAAGAAGTGAGCTGATGGCAAAGCAACATGCCTAGCAAGGTGGAAAAATGTATGACTGGCCACTTGTAGCATAAAAATAGGATAGTTTGGTAATTCTTAAAGGAGATAGCATCTTACAGGAATACCCTACTTAGGAGAAAGTTCCTACAGATGTCAAATTAAAATACCTCTTGTAGATATTTAATCAGATAAGCTTTTTGAGCAATGCAGAGAAATACTATTTTACCTTCTCTGTGGTAACTCTTTGACTATCTGACGACAGCAATTGATATCCACAGCCTTTCCTATCATAATTCTCCAGGTTAAAGTTCTACCTATTGTTACCTTTAAGATTTTTGAGGGAGAAAGAGAAAATGGCACCACTGTTGCACCTGTAGGCACTTCTATCATTGCACTTGTCTCACTTGTCACAATTCATCTGCCTCACCTATGAGATCCATTGTGAGCTTTTCAAGGTATTTTGGCCAATTAACTTTTGAACCTCCAGCAACTTGGCCTGATGCCAGGAACATAGTAGGTGCATAAAGTAATGAATGCACTAGTCAAAATAACATGTATTTGGAATCGTATGGCATTTTGTTTTAAAATTCTAGACAACTCTTTCTTGTTACTGATGATTTCATTACAAAACAGAAGTACTAACTTAGAGAATCTCCTACTGCACAGAAACACTGTGCATTGAGTTAAATGTTCTCTTCCATAGTGCCACTTTCTGGCAGATGCTTTCTGAGCTGACGTGCCTAGGAATCAATCACACGTTCTCCAAGGCATGCTGGAAGGGAAGTTCGCAAGAGTGCAGAGGGACAGGGCTAATTTTCTTGATCTTAGCTCACTGCAACCTCTGCTGCCCGGGTTCAAGCGATTCTTATGCCTCAGCTTCCCGAGTAGCTGGGACTACAGCCGTATGCCACCACATCCAGATAATTTTTGTATTTTTAGCAGAGACAAGGTTTTACCATGTTAGCCAGGCTGGTCTCGAACTCCCAGCCTCAAAGTGATCTGCCCTCCTAGGCCTCCCAAAGTGCTGGGATTACAGGCGTGAGCCACCGCGCCCAGCCTAGGGCTAATTTTGTTAAAGTTGCTTTATCATTTGGGGGGAATGAGAAAAGGAAATGGGGTACTACAGTTAGCTTGTCCCACTGGGGCGCTGATTGACAGCCACTGATTTTAAATCATAATTAGCATGTCAAAAACAAAGACACAGTTCTACTTTCTCACAGTAACCCAGGGGTTCCAGGTAGCAAGGGACAGGGTTAGTCCATGAGATGTTCACCTCTGGAATCTGATGACCCAGGTAATAGATTATAGCAATCCACCGTTTGTTTAGAAAGATAAAGTAGCTTAAGGTTTGACAGTTGGGCTAAAGGATCAGAGGGCACTGTTCAAACTGAAACTAAAACGCATTACAAGAAAATTTTCATCCACATAAATATGGGACAGCTAGGAAAAAACAATCCAATTCAAACTGAGTTGGCCATTTTCTGTTCTGTAGACACAGTTAAGGGGCCTAAGAAGAAATGAACACAAATGCCTTCAATGATGGGATTCAAAGAGTGCTCCTGCCCTCAAGCCTGCTTATTACAGCTTTACATTGTTCCTTATCTGACCCAGATTTTGAGTCACTACTCTGAACTTAATTTAAGGAGTGGTTCAGGGTAATGAGTTTCCAACTCTGTGCAGAAAACAAATTTGCATTTTTCCAACTGATTAGTTTTTCTACTGATTAACTAAGCAAGGTCAACTTTTGGTCACTGATGCTGCTGATAGGCACAGCTGATATTTTCCAGTTTTGGGGTAGGGAGAACTCACTTGAAGCTTTTGTTTTCACTACTGAAGAACAAATTATGGCATTCCAGAAGCAAAGAAAATGCTGGAATGCTCACGTTTACCTGGGTGTTTATTAGCTTCCGTCACTCAGGTCGTTTAGGGACATAGCAAAGGAGAAGCTCCCCTCTTCTCTTCTCTGTTCTTAGCTTCCACTACAGTCTTTTCATGAGAACTGCCTGAGATGACCAATGGTTGTCACCTCACAGTTTCACTGTAAACATAGTGTGAAGTAGAAGATACGGACTTTGGATACACAGAAGGAACTGGATTGAAGTCCCCAATTCAATTACTTTTAAAGCTATGTGACCTTGAGTTAGTCTGTGCCTTGGTTTGCTTATCTATAAAATGAGGATAATAACAGGTTCCTTATATTATTAGGATCGAAAAAGGGAATATGCGAAAACGCCTAGCTTAGTGTTTGGAACAGAGTAAGCTACTAGTAAATGTTAATTCGCCGTCATTTTTGAAGTCCTAGGCCAGATATGATGGTCGATTTAGAAAGCAAGCTTAGCATCACTTGTATACTACTCCCATGTCTCAACTCTTCTCTCTAAATGCCCAAATCATTCCTGCCCCTGGGTCCAGTAGTTGGACAACCATGACTATGGATTCAAGCTCTACTCAAATCTTGCATCTTCCATGAAGCTTTAGCAGATCACCAGGCCCACAGATCGTTCTCTCTTCTGAATTCCTTTCACTGTTATTCTTAACTAATGTCTCTCTAAGTATGAGACACTTACTACTGGTGGTACCATGATGACTTTGGGTGAAAGAAAAGTGGTTTGAGATTTTACAGATGCATAGGAGTTCTCATCTCCTTTAGCAGGCAAACATAGCTGAAACTTTAACATTATTTTATTTTTATCAGAGTGGTGCAAAAAAAATTGCGGTTTTTGATGGCAAAAACCGCAATTACTTTTGCACCAACCTAATAGTATATTTGCTTTTATATTTTCTAATTCATGGCAAATAAGGCTGTTTCCATTTATGGTAGTTATCTAAAGTTTCCTTTGATTATGAGGTTATTTAAGAAAAAAATAAATGATTTCACTTACATAAAAACACTGAGTAAATAATAATAATTTCAGTGGCATATGAAAGTAGCAAAAGAGAAACGGCATCAGATTATCAAGCACGCAACTGAAATTTAAGAAATATCAGTCTGTTCCACTTATGCAGAAGTACACTCAAGTGGACTGCTGTCTTTTGAGGTTTTAAATTGATTTCTACCCTGAGTTCTGTCTTCCCCTCAAATGGATTATTAACTTCTTAGAAAAGAATGTCTAGTACTTTCTCCTTTCCATTCTGCCAAACAGTTCTATGGATTAATTTACACAATAACTACTCATTACTTAATTGAAGAAAAAAGTAAATTATTTCTTGACCCAGCTTTGTAAATTGGCAGACACTCACAAAGATATAATCCGAGGAAAAATAGTTAGGCTGTGAACAATTAAGAATTATCAGGAAAAGGAAAACCATGACTCACCTACTACTACTTTTCTTCCTTAGGGGTGTCTCTTAGTCCTTGCTGAAAATAGAATATTAGTACGAGCCACGAAATCATAGTAGAAGGCTAGAACATATTCCTACTGGATATTAGATTAAAAATAAGTTTGTCTTTAAGGCTCTAGCAACAGGGACGGTTTACTCTGTCAATCAGTGATGACTAGCAGCTGGAGAGAGAATTTTGATATGGTGGCCCTTGTCAGACCCTATTCGTCATAGGAATTTTTCTATACTTTGATTCTTGGGAGTAGCTCTGGTGTCAAAGAACATGAAAGAAATTCTTCCTTAAATGTGTATTGCGCGTGCGCTCTCACACCTGGGAAATTGTTCTCACACCCTTCCAGCAAGCACTTTTATTTGGTTAAAATTAAGTCTCGGTCTGCTAGGAAGAATTACTGTTCATCAGTTATTCAAAGAGAGTACCTTATCTTAAATGATCATACCGCACTGGCAATATGGAGACTACCCAGTCACCACTAATGCAGCCAGTCACATCCATCTCTGTAAGATTCACAGAGTACCCCACTCTAAATTTAGAAGTGCCTGCCTCTTTCCCCTTCAATTTCTTTTTAAAAATGGTTCAGTTAGATCACTGAGATTAATTCTTTAATCAAACCTGGCCTGTAAGATGGCCCTCACTTTATGAACAGACAGCTGATCAACCTTTTCATTTTCCAGCATTCAGATGTACTGAAAAGAGCAGTCATTCTTATGGTGTGGCATGTGCTTTTAGATTTAGCATTATGATTTTTTTTCTGTCTCAAGGTGGTTAACCTCCATGTCATGTGCTGAGTAGTCTAACAGAAATATACTTTTTTCTCTTATGATCTAGCTGCTGCTTTGAACTGATCATTTGGTGTAGCATGGCAGGAATAAAATTAGAGTAACATTTACGGATTGCAGCAACTTATGGTTAGCCTGGAAGAATAAAATCATACTTTAAAGAGTGAAATTTAATCATATATAAGAAATAGATCTAAAACTAGATATTATATGATATTGGGTTTTCTAAATCGTTGATTGTTTGCTTCTTGATGCTTCTGGGGGAAAATACCACAAAAGCCTGGGTGTTTTAAGTACAATAGGACAGTGTTGCAATAATAAGGTTAATTTCCAGAGAGTATTAATCAGAAATCTTCTATTTGCTAATGACAGAAGCCAGCTCAAACTAGCCTATATCAAGACAATTTTTGGGGGGACTTAAATGACCTGTGAAATTTGGAGCTCTGGCTTAGGATAACTGGAGACAAGCATTGGGATTTGTCTTCTTCCTTTCCTTAAATCAGCCTCATTCTTTGCCACTGTAAGAAGTCCTTCACAAGCCAGGGAATCTATTTCAGAAGAGAGAAAGTGCCCATTCCCCAGGAAGATCCTAGGAAAGAACTGACTGTTCCTGCATGTGGCATGTGCCTATTTCTAAGGCAATCACTGTGATCATGGAGACAGGGTCACACAGATAGATGCATTTCACATTAGGAACACACGTTAAAATTCTGGATAGGGATTAGTTAGGGGATAGCAGTAACCAGAAAAAAAAGGGGTGGCGCAAATAAGGTCTTGAAAAATTAGGTTGCAACCCCAATTTGTATCTACCATAATGAACTGAGAAAGGAAGATGAGAATCAGAGTGGGTAGAATGGTGGTAAAGTTAAATAAATGACAGGAGGAAAAACGATCTCTTGAGACTGTCTATTAAAATTGAAAGTTAGGGTAAAGGCTATATTGCTATAAAAAATATACCCTCAGTACAGACTAATGGATAAACATTTATTTATCTCTCATCTTACAGTTTACAATTGGGCAGGAGGTACAGACTGATTACTTTGTTCCATGAGATTATTTAAGGACCCAGGTTACTTCTTTGTGTTGCTCTGCCATGCCCTACGTATAGCTTCACATAATTAAATCTGGCTCACACCATCACCTTCCCACTCCAGCTCACAAGAAGGGGTCCCCTTGTAAAAAGTATAATCTCAAGTTACAAACTTGGCTTCCACCAGCATCTCATTGGTCAAAAACAGTGTAAAGGCCACACCTACCTATAAGCAAGGCTAGGAAAAGTAATCTTCAGATGAGTAATCTTGCACCCAGGTAAAGCTCAGGGGATTCTGCTATTAGAGATTCTGGGAAACAATTCGCATTCCACCACACCCAAAATGTGGAAGATCTCTTAAAACCATGTACCTTCACTGATAGTGAAAGGAGTGTAATCACTGTTTATGATGCTGATTAAAATACACGTAGCCAGGTGACTATAGACCCAAGCAACATGTAGAATTGGGTTTACATATCCCTATAGCTTAGTGAACATCCTTGGTAGAGAAAGCACCCTTTGCTTTGCCACTGAGGTTACATTTGCTTTGCTTTTTTTTCCCCCCTTGTGTCTGTTAAAACAAAAGGTAGGTAGATTGGGTCTACAGTGTGATGATATTTTTCCCAATTTAAATCTGAACAATACGGGTGAAGGGTAGAGTGAGACTTCTTCAGCTTAGAAGAAACAACATGCATTGTGGCATTTGTAATGAATCCATTTGTACCATCATTATTGTTTGTCTCCCTTGTGTAATTTTTCCTACGCATTCTCTGGCAGTTTCCCATAGAAAATGCTGCCCCTTATAACATCTCTCCTGTCTTGGGCTAAACCAGCTTTCTCTTCCCAGGTCTCCAAGCAACAGAATCTTAAAAATGAAATATTCATTTTCTGAAACCTAATTTAATTTCAGCGATGACTGGGTTGCAGAGCTTATCAGATCACAGAATCTGAAAAATTCTCTAAATTAACAATTCTCTCCTAGTGATGGAGGTTTTTTAATTTTTTTTTTTTGCATCTTGTTAAAATGTACACACACAGTTTTAACCTTGGTTTGTCTGACAGTGATTTACTCATTTGTGATCTAGGGGTAATGAGAAACATTGCAGGCAATCATCTTGCTGTCAATAAATGAAATACATAGTTATTTTTCTAAAGCACAGATTAGTGTTTCTCCCAAATGTAGCTTCTACCCCGAGTGAGAAATAAACTCTTCTTTAGTTTTATTTTTGGAGCAAATTCTAAAGTATGGTAGTAAGGAATTCATCTTTCATAACTTCTGGAGCTGATGAGTCATTACTGACATGTAACATCCAATTAAAGCAGTGACAAATGTAATTGTGTGTCATGCACCGTGGGGGTGATAAATTGTACCACATTCTAAAAGACATGTTTTGGTAAATGCTGTTTTTGCTGAAAGACTGCAATTATAGCCTGCTTTGAATGAGGTGCCTTTGTTTTAAACACAGGGTAATGGAGTTCTAAATAGAGAGATCAGGTTAACAAAAGACATTTCAGAGCAGAGTTTAACCAGGCTAACTAGCAGTTGAAGTTTTGCTATCACTATCATTTCGACCTGCAGCCAGAATTTATCTTAATTTTTTCAAAATACGACTGTTCCTACAAAGTTTGGTCCCGATGACTTAATTTCTGTCTTAATGACATGGGATATTTTGGCAAATACTAACTGCTTGACCCTGTGGGCTCTCAAAACAAAACAGAAACTCAGAAAGCATTTAATGAAGTTGGCTTATATTCAGACAAATGGGAAGAGTTTACATCCGTTAAAATTTACCTTTATCTATAATACTTAAACAAAGAGGGTGGACAAATTTGGTTAAATTTTGATTTTATCGGATTATTTTTCATCTGTCTACATAAACTTCCCTTTGCTAGCATATGTATTTGATGACTGTTACACTATTGTATATATGTGTCTAGTGTAAAACTTAATAATTCCTGATCTTAATAAGGAGATTAATATAAGTGGTGATAAGTATAGTCTGTTTTTTAGGTAAGAGAAGAATTAAGGACTTAGTTTTACACGATGATTGCTTTGTCCATTAAACTAGTTTGCCGAATTAGATAAATAGCTGTCAGTCTCAGCGGATTTTATTAGTGTAACAACTTTCTTTATTGTTTTACCGAGAATTGCGTTGGAGAAATAGAATAATACACTTATAATAATAATGACAATAATAGACTACATTAATTGAGAACCTCTAATATGCTGAAAGTAATAATTCTAGTGTTTTTTGAATTGCATGAATAAGTATTCAGTAACTGGATTCAAATTTATTTCTCTATGCAGAGATACATGGTCTCTGTGTCTAAGGCGATTGCTATATAATAGAGGAGAAATAGAATGCAATATAAGAATAATCAGTGTTTTTCCTACAAAAAATATTCATAACATTATTTTAATATGAGATAGATTAATTACAGCAGGTAATTTACATTTATCAGTCAGATATTTATTTTAACCATATGGAGAGTATTTCCATTTTGAACTAACATGGATGAGTAGAACAATCCTCCTGCTAAGAAAAACTAGCAATGCTGAATAAAACTGAAAAAGATATCTTTTTGAAGGCATCGGTAGGAAGACTTGAGGGGTCAAGATGCTGAAGAGAATCAAAGTGCAGAGAAGTTCAACAGTCTCAGTCACTTTTTCACTCAAAGCAATCTCCAATTAAAAAGTAGTTCAAGGCAAAGGGGAGAAAAAAAAACATGTAGAAAGTAGCAGAAGGAGGATGAGAATCTAAGTAGAAACTTTTGATAATTAAGATAAAATGGATGTATTAATAAATTATAACTTATTAAAACTGACTTAGGAAGAGAGAGAAAATCTGAATGGTCTTCTATCTAGTAAAAAAAAAAAAAAAAAAAAAAGAATCCTCAATAAAAACCTTCTAACAAAGAAACCCTGGCCTCAAATGGATTTACTATTGAATTGGTCCAAACAGTTAGGGAATATACACCAGTCTTATGCAAATAGACAGAAAATTTCTTGATTCATTTAATAAAGTCACTATAACCTTGAAAGCAAAATCTGACAAAGCAGTACAATGAAGGAAACTTATAGACTCATATCTCAAAAACATAGACATAACAATTTTAATCCAAAATTCTGGCAAAAAAATTTTCAAAAGAGGTGTAAAAGGAATAAAAAACTAAGTCGGGTTTATCCTAAGAATCTAAGTTGTGTGTGTGTGTGTATATATATATATACACATATATATATATTTATATATAAAAACACTATAGTTATATACATATATTACTATATTTTATAGAACTATAATACATATATAGTTATATATGTATTCTATACATATATAACTGTATTGTATATAACTATATATGACTATAATGTATATAACTATAACAATTATATGTAACTATATATGTATTTTATACATATATAACTATATTGTAACTATAATACATATAGAGTCATATATATACATATATAACTATACTGTATGTAACTATAATACATAGTTGTATGTGTATCACATACATATATAACTATATTGTATATAAGTATATATAACTATAACATATATAACTGTAACATATATAACAATATGGTTACCTATAACAATATAGTTATCTAGACAACTATAACAATATAGTTGTCTAGACAACTATTAGAGACAATATAGTTATGTATGTATAAAATACATATATAGTTATATACAATAAAGTTATATATGTATAGAATACATATATAACTATATATGTATTATAGTTATATAAAATATAGTAATATAAGTATATAGCTATAGTGTTTTTTATATATAAATATAACTATGACAATATAGTTATCTAGATAACTATTACAATATAGTTATATTATTGTATATATATTATATAATAATATATAACTATTATTGTTTATACATAATATAATAGTTTTAAGAGATCCTCTTGGTATTGATTTCTATTTTTGTTGCATCATGATCAGAGAGTGTGCTTGAGTATGATTTGATTTTTTTGAATTTATTGAGACTTGCTTTATGACTGAGCATGTGGTTGATCTTAGAATATGTTCTGCACACAGAGAAGAATGTATATTCTATGGTGGTTGGGTGGAATATTCCATAGACGTCTATTAGGTTCAATTTGTCAAGTGTTGAGTTTAAGTCCAGAATTTCTTTATTAGTTTTCCCCCTTGATGGTCTGTCTAACTCTCAGTGGGGTGTTGAAGTCTGTCACTGTCATTGTGTGGCTAAGTCTTTTTGTAGGTTAAGAACTTATTTTATGAATCCGGATGCTCCAATGTTGGGTGCATATATATTCAGAATAGTTAAGTCTTATTGAATTGTACCCTTTATCATTATGCAATGTCCTTCTTTAAAGTCTGTTTATCTGATCTAAGAATAGCAACTCCCACTCTTTTTTGTTTTCTGTTTGCATGGTAGGTCTTTATTCCACCTTTACTCTGAGCCTGTGTGGGTTTTGTTATATGAGATGGTTCTTTGGAAAACAGCAGATGGTTGGCTTGTCTTTTTATCCAGCTTGCCACTCTGTATTTTAAGTGGGGCATTTAGTCCATTTACATTCAGGGTTAGTATTGATATGTAAAATTTTGATCCAGTCATTGTGTTGTTAGCTGGTTGTTATGAAGACTTGATTGTGTAGTTGCTTTAGAGTGTCTGTGGGCTATGTGCTTAAGTGCGTTTTTGTGGTGGCAAGTGTCATTCTTTCAATTCCATGTCTTGTAAGGGTGGTCTAGTGGTAACGAATCCCCTCAGTGTTTGCTTGTCTGAGAAGGATTTTATTTCTCCTTTGCTTATGCAGCTTCATTTGGTGGGATATGAAATTCCTTGGTAGAATTTATTTTCTTTAAGGATACTGAAATTAGGCCTCTAATTTCTTCTGGCTTGTAAGTTTCTGATGAGAAGTCCACTGCTAGCCTAAAAGGATTTTCTTTTTTTGTAACTTCTCCTTAGCTGCCTTTAAAATTTTTTCTTTTGTGTTGACCTTGGTGAATCTGATGACCATGTGCCTTGGAGATGGTTATATTGTATAGTATCTAGCCAAGATTCTCTGTATTTCTTGAATTTTTCTGTTAACCTCTCTAGTGAGATTAGGGAAATCTTAGTGGACTATATCTTCAAATATATTTTCCAAGGTGCTTTCTTTTCTTCTAAGGAATGCAAATGAGCCATAGGTTTTTTTCTCTTTACATAATCCCAAATTTCTCAGAGGTTTTGCTAATTTCTGTAGTTTTTTAAAAAAATTTTATCTGATGAGTTGATTTGAAGAACTGGTCTTTGAGTGCTGAGGTTCTTTCCTCAGCTTGGTCTATTCTTCTGTTAATATTTCAGATTGTATTATCAAATTATTGTAGTGAATTTTTCAGTTCCAGAAGCTCAGTTTGGTTATTTTTTAAAATGGCGATTTTATCATTCAACTCTTGGATTGTTTTACTGGATTTGTTGGATTCCTTGGGTTGGGTTTCAACTTTCTTCTAAATCTCAATAAGCTTCCTTGCCATCCAGATTCTGAATTCTATGTTGACCAGTTCAGTGTGGTTAAGAACCATTGCCAGGGAACCAGTAGGTTCATTTGGACGTAAGGGAACATGCTGGCCTTTCTAATTTCCAGGGTTCTTGCACTGATTCTTTCTTATCTGGGAAGGTTGGTGTTCTTTCAATTGTGGTGTAAGATGAGTATACTCAGTTGGCTTAGTTTCTGTATGCTTTCAGAGGGCCAAGTCTCTGTACAGGGTTTTTACATGTGGCTGGATTCTTATCCTTGGGTTCACAGGTGTTAGCAGAATATTTTTTATGGTGTAGGCTGAACTGCTATCCAGTAGTTGGCACTTAAGAGTAATCGCCATTAGATAGGCTCTTAGCCATGTGTCTCTTTTGTATTTCCTCATATTTGCAGATGTGCTCTACAGTGGTAAGGAAGAGAGAATTGACCTCCTTATCAGGTCTGCCCCTGGACCTTGGGGGAGCCCCTCCAGTCACTGGCATCACACTGATGTTTCTTACATTAGGTATTCTTAGCTATGGGACTCATTGGGTAAAGGCTGAAGCAGTGAGATAAGCCACACCATTTCTGGACTGGCCCTGTAAAGAAACGCACACCCTACTCCCACACCAGCTCAAAAACCTGTATGTCTCACCCCTGTCAGTGCTCTGAGAGTTTGGGCTCTTCTCCAGCCTGAGTTCTGGCCACAGATCTCAGCTTAGCACTCTCTAGTGTTGACTGGCCCATGGCTTAGTGTTGGGCTCTGGCTGTAATGGGGGATCCAAAGTTCTCCCAGGTCACTGGAAAAGTACTAAGGTGGAGCAAAGCACCCAGGTTGGGAAGCAGAGACTGTGCTGGGCACATGCTCCTGCAGGACAGCCAGGCAGAAGCATAGCAAGGGGCTGGTGAGCAGGATGGCCTGCAGAACACACATGCCCCATTCCCATGGAGAAGCTAGTTCTCTTCTCTCCTGGCCCAGCAGTCAGCTGGGGCTAGAGCTTCTCAGAGGGAGATGTGGAGCTCTGGGGGATGGGTGCCTATGGTCTCACTCCACCAGAGCTGCTCCACACACAAAAGCCCCTGGACTCTGCCTGGCTGAAGGCCTGTCTCTGCTTATTCTCTCAGCAGATCCCCTTTCTAGCTCAAATGTTTATGGGGGTCACAGGAACCTCTGTATCTAGGATCCCAGAGATTAGTGGTGAGAGTGGCCTGTGCCTCAGTCCCTTCACTCAACCCTTCCCCAGGAGCCTTTTGCTAGGAACTAGCCCTGGCTAGTTCACCATGCAGTACACCATGCAGGGTTCCAAGCTTTGCCCCGTTTCAGCCTCTGAGTCTGTGTCACCTCTCCATCCACTCTTGGTGTTTTCTCTCTGAAGACCTGCTCAAATTACATTGGTTTACCTGATATTTTGGTCCCTTTCCATGGGAGCAGTGTTTCCTGGTGTGTCTAGTCACCCATCTTGTCCCCCATATCTCCAGTTTAGCATTTTAAAATTACTATAATTTGCCATGTGAATAGAATCTGAATATATTATATAATTATCTCAACAGATACAGAAGATATATTTAATTAAATTCAATATTAGTTCCTTAAAAACTAGAAAGAGAAGGGAAATTAATACCTAATAAAAGGTATGGACAAAAATGCCTACAGCAAATATATTTATTAGTAAAATGTAAAAGGTTTCCTCCCTGAAACTAGGAATGAAACAAAAATGTTGACTATCATTACTTGTATTTGTCACCGTATCAAAGGCTCAGTGCAATAAAAGGAGAGAAATAAGTATTTGGGTTGAAGTAAAAATAAAAGTGCCAACTTATTCTTCTTTATTCTGCTCATATAGTAAATTATACCACACTCTAAAAGGGGTTAAAATCTGAGGGCTCTCTGCAGGCAGCACTCCCCGCATTTTACAGCTGCCTCAGTTGAGGGAGTCACCTTGCACTAGGCCATACTCCCTTTTCAGAGCAGACTTATTCAATAACTGGTGGATGTGCATGTGCAAAATCCCAGCTCTGTCACTTGAATTTGAGGGTTGTAGCTGTAGAGTTCCATATACGTTGACTGAGGACTTTGTTGAGATTGTATTACAGTCCAACTTTTCCTATTCAGTACCACTTTATTCACATCCCTTCCATAAGCGTTGATTCCCAAAGCTTCCTGTACACTAGTCTCCATTTCAAATTCTGCTTTCTGGGGAATCAAATCTGCAACAGTTGGTATTAGAAGTAGTTGGAGAAAGCAGATGCTGAGATGAGATTTTGGAGCTGGATCACTTGCTGCTGTCCAAGTGGCAAGGAGGACTCACTGTTGGTGGTAAGAATACAGATAGTTCCTGGCATGAGGTGGCAATGCAATTATTAGAGTTTTTACTGCTGGTTAACTAGGATAGCATACTAGCAGAAGGGAATTCATAAGCTGGTGCAATAGCAGGCATTTGAGAAACAATGTGGTAACCATAAAAAGGGACAGTCATCTCGGATAGCTATTACTAAGCTCCGCTGATGCTGTGGAAAAAGATCATGAAAGACTGAGAGTAATTAATGGGCAGTGAACAGATAAAGAGGAAATGCAGAGGTCCTGCTTGATAGCAACTAAAGACGCTTACGTTTCATACAGCATAAGGGCAGAGATAGCTGAGGACCAGGCCCAAAATGTCATCATAGGAGTGATATTGAAAGTTAAACTCTAAACCTAGGCACATCTATTATGTCTTTGATTAGGAAAGAGGAGAATCAAAGCAGACTAAAACCTTACATATCAAGGTTGCCCTGAGCCTCTGAACATATAGAAATGGTGCACAACTGTCTTAGTGGCCTACCACTTTCCCTTATTTGAAGACTGCAGACATCTTTCCCCTGCAAGACACATGCCAACCACTCCTTCAGGATATGCCCCCATTTTCATCACGGCCAATAAGACTATAAATAACAAGGGTCAAGTCCAAAATAACCTGGGCAGGGATATAGTGGGCCTGATAAGGGAGAAAAGGGTCTAGACCTAAAGGAGATGCAAGAACTAGGTAACATGTATGAATAGAAACTAGAAAATGTTCATGGGACTGTACTCTGAAGGTGCTTGATCTTGGGAGAGAATAGAACATTCAGTAAGACACAATTTATTGATCAGGAAACACTCTGTCAAATGCAGAGTTTAACATCCTGGCAAGGACTCTGGAGATGGCACAAATACACTGTCAGAGTGGCTTCTACACACATGAAAATAGTGATGGCCTACACCAAATGAAGTAGAAATGCTAGGGAAGCCAGAAATGGCAGTAAAGAACCACCATGCCAGTCAGTGGGAGGAGAGAACAAAAGGATTAGATAATTGGGTGTATTAGGTGGATATATGATGCAAGTCCAATAACCCATCATATGTCTATGGTCCTGAGGCAAGGCCTGCTGGATACACCATTTACCAAACGAGGCAGATTACCACATGCACTACAGTCCACCTCGTGTACCACTCCAATTCACCTCTTCATGGAGCTTCTGGGAACAGCCATCCCCACGCCAGAACTCCAATGAGCTTCTTTTCCCAAGGGAAATTCAAATGAAGGCTAATGGTATAATCTTCAGCTCCTGCCACTTGCAGCTGATCTCAGAGCTATAACTAATAGTCACCATTTCCCTCTTCTCTGCCATTAGATTCTCCTCACTGTTAGCTAGCACCTCTGCTGAACTCGGTGGCTTACCTGATGCTGTGATCCACATCCTTACTTCTGAGCAGTATGAGCTTCTGTTCACTATGCCCTTCCCAAGCCATGGCTGCTGTACTTGGGTATTTACAGATATCATCTGTCAAGCAAGACCAACAGGTATCCAAGTGCTGGACACCAAACCTATTCCTCCCTGCTGTCACAGTGTATCCACAGCTCTATCACTTCATGAGATCTGGGTAGTTAATGATCTCTTCAAAGGTTTTTGAAGAGATTTTGTAAAACACTAACTCAAAGGTTTTGTAAAACACTAACTCAAAGGGAAAAACATATATATAAAAAAAATATATATATATATATATATATATATATATATATATATGCTATGCACGTATAGAGAAAAAAATGAAACATTGAATTAACTTAAGAATTTTTATAGATCAAAAGCCAAATTTAAGGAAGTAAAAAAGCAGAGTGGGATAATTCATTTTCAAAACATATATCTAATAAATATTTGTGATATATAAAGAAATTCCACAAATTACATGGAAAGGAAAAATTAACCCAATAAAAAATAGGTGAAAGACAGTTTTTTCAGAAACAGGATATCTAAATGGCCAATAAACATATGAAAAGCAATATCTTATTAGTAAAGGAGATGAAAATTAAAGTCATAGTGGATATTATTGTGATTCTACTAGAAAAGCTAAATTGCAGAAGACAGAGAACATCAAGTGTTGGTGAAGATATAGAGTGACTGAACTTTTACTAACTGCTGGTTTAGAAGTGTAAGTTAGTTCAACCACTTTAGCAGCATCTACTAATGCTGGAAATACAAACACCCTATATAAGCAAATGTATACATACATATACCAAAGGCTTGTACAAAGACCTTCATAATAGCAGTATTTTGAATAGTCAAAAACTAAAAATAACTCAAATGCCCATTAACAGTAGAATAGAGAAATAAATTATAGTACACTCAATAAGAGACTACCAAATAACACCTTAATTCCATTCATATACATTTAAAAACCAGGTAAACCTCATGTGTGGTGACAAAAAGGGGAGCTAGTCACTGAAAAGAAGGACAAGGGGCATTTTTGAGGATGGTCATGGCCAGTGATATACAGTTTTTTAATTTAAGTACATACACAGGTGTCTTCACTGAGAAAAAAATTCATTGAGCTGTAAACTTAGGATTGTGTACTTTCCTATATGTATATTATAGTTCAGTTAAAATGTTGAAAAATAAAGTAAGGCAGTAAAGAGTCTAGAATCTAGCAACTTCTACTTAAGGGGAAAAATAAAACACTTCTACTTGTGACGAAACCTTTTAGTTTGAGTGGCTTTGTGTGTTGCCTTTGTTCCATCAACACACCAACCTTGTTTCCTCACTCACAGGCTCAGGTATTCTAGCCTGTCAACCTGGTTTTCCTCATGGTAGTAATTGCTGTTTGAAATTGTTTGCTTGTTCTAATGTAATGTCAACTGAGTGACAGCATAAATCTTGCCTCTTGTTTACAGCTGTATCCCTTGCACCTAGATCAGTGCCTGACACACAGTGGTGCTCAATAAATTTTGCTGAATGAATGAGAGAGAAAAAGATATCAAGAATACGCATGATAAAAAGACAAAGGCCATTGCCTCAGCAGAAGTCAAATGTATTCCAACACTGGATTTATTCAGTGATATTTACATTTTATAGCTATGCACAGGATCTATTAATCTTAAAATTAGTGAAGACAATATAACAACTTTTGTTACTGTGAATCTGTAGATCTCTGTCTCCTCATTCTTATTTCATCCTTCAAAATACAATTTTAAAAACAGTATTCTTTATAATAATAATTATAAAGATTTATTAGGGATGCAACTACACATTAACGCAAGAAAGACTAAATGTAATAAAGTAGCAAAGTGGAAGGATTAGATTATAAGCACTACAAAAGTTTTGAAATGGAAGAGGTCTTCTGTAACTGAAGCAACCAGGACACTTTACTGAAGATGGAGTTTGAGCTTCTGTGAAGGATGAATAGGACGGAAGGGGGACAGAGTGTACAGGGAGAGGAAGCAACATAGGAACACGGATGCCTGTGTCCATGTTGCTCTGGCTAGGGTTCAGGGCAAAGTGATAGGATGGGGATCAGTCATGGAAGCTTGGAGGAAGAAGGAGGAGGAAATGTATTTCAAGAGCCCAATATAAATGTTTAAGCATCTGGGGCAGCATCTAGTTCAAGTTCATTGCTTACTACTTCTGTTCTCAGAACTACATTCATTATTATTGGTGATTATAAAGAACCTTGGCCTTATCTTTCCTAATGAGTCAACCACAGGATTTGGTTGTGTGATGACGATATTGTTAGGGGTGTGGTGCCTGTGTCTGTATGTATCTGTGTATGTGTATGTATATGTATGTATACACACATCACAGTAGGGTTTATTCACTTTTCCAAATCACTAAAATTATTCCTTTTATAAATAGCTGTACAAAGCTTTCTATGCTCATTAAGTAAAAATTGAGGTCCATTATGGACTAGCAGCTGGGGAAAGAAAGATGAAAAAGAAACAGTTTCAGCTTTTAAGGAGCTATCTAATAGGAGAGAAATATCTACATAGACAATTACCATTCAGTGGGATATATATGGTATCAGAATTATATTTAAGTTATGAAAGAAACAGATAGAGATGGTAATCAAAACCGTTTGGTGCAGGAGGTACTCAGGCACAAGAAAAGATAATTTGACATGACTGACCATTTGGTTCTCCCGCAACATACTGATGTGGCTGTGTTGAGTGAGTGATGTTGTCATTGCCAATCCGGAACTAATCAAAATAGAAAAATGAGGAATGAGCAGGAGACACAAATAACAGTGTACAGGTTGAATCCAGCTGGAATAAAATGACTGATGTGGCCTATAGAGTTAGAAAGAGACACAGTAAAAAAAGATTAGTTATAATGTAAAGATAGAGATATTACATCGGGATCTTGAATAAAAGCTTCTCTTGAGAAAGTGAAAGATCTGGCAACACTTGGACCTTGTTTTTTCATGGCAATAAGTGGCTTGTGTTCTCTGGTTTGCCATAGTCTCCATACCTTGTTATGAAACTACTCTTCCTTCCTTGTCGCTGTGTGCATTTGGACTTGATCCTTAGTTCATGGGATGGTAGGGTCAAAGAACAGCTGAGGGTGACTGTAGCACATGATACTGGATAATAAAAATTGGTGCTTTTGGGTTATATCAAAATGTTATGTACCTGTCTTAGTTCATTTTCTCTTTTTATAACTGAATTCCCCCAAATTGGGTAATTTATAAAAAATAGAAATTTATTTGACTCACATTTCTGGAGGTTGGGAAGTCCAAAAGCATGGCACTGTCATCTGGTGAGAGTCATCCCATGGCAGAAGGCAGAAAGTGGAAGTGAGCACATGAAAGAGAGAAAATCAGGCCAAACTCATCCTTTTATGAAGTGCCAACTGCCATGATAACTAACCCAATCTCCCGATAATGGCATTAATCTGTCTGTGAGTGTGGGGCTCTCATTGCCTAATCACCTCTTGAAGGCCCCACCTCTTAATACTGTTAAAATAGCAATTAAGTTTCCAACACATAAACTTTGAGGGACATATTCAAACTATAGCAGCGCCCGTCAGGGAAAGCCATTAACCTGCAGTCATGCCAAAGTATTTGAAAAGTCTGCTGTGAAACTGTGCATTCACTGACTAATTAAGATATAAACTTAAAGAGTGGAATCATTAACAGCATTAGTGTCCTTAACATATTTCATTATTCCAGGGTGGCTGTGAGGATGGAAATATGATAACAAATATAAAAGTGTTCTGTAAAATGGATGTGGTTTACAAATACAAGAGAGGATGTAAAGAACAAAAAAAATGAATGCAATAAACTTTCATGATGAGTACATTTCAGAATAAATCTGACCATGTGAAAGTAATAGAAAAGAGTGGCATCTGAGGGGGTCCTTTAAATCTTAATAAGTCATATAAAAATTTTTGTACTGGGTAGACTGAGGTAGGGGTGGGGGTAGAGACTGTGTTTTAGTACCACTTAGCTGTGTTTTAGTACTGCCTTCAATATCAACAGATGGCTACTGTGTGGGAATATAATAGTAACCCACACTGGTGATGACCCAAGACACATCCCAGGCATTCTTAACTTTCTGCTTGCAAACCTATTACAGGCCCACTCTTCATGAATTTAAGCCTTTCCTGAGCCTATTAAACAGTAAAAAAAAAACACCTTAAAAAAAAAAAACAGGAAAGATAGTATGCATAAGCAGACTAGTGAATCAAAGCAGATTAGAAACCCAGTATTGAATGCATCTTTTCTTGACATTTAATCCAGCAAGAGGAGACGGTCAGCAGTTAATATGCAGGGTGGTTATTTTCACTTCCTCATTAGAAACTTGGCTTCTTGAATGGCAACTCTTTCATTGTAATGAGTAAAAGAACCCATACAAACATTGAATGGGGTGTCCTTCCAATCTGGGAAAAAAAAAAAAAAAAAAAAGGAATCCTCTTTTCTCCGGAGAAAGGAGACAGAAATGAAACTGGTGGACAGAGAGAGTAAGGGCAGGAGAATAATTTCCCCCTGTGAGCACATTTCCCAGAAGTTCCACCTTTTCAGCAATTTCTTTTGTAAGCTTATATGATGACATCATGGCTGTTGAGAGCAGTGTAAAAGCATATTAGAGGAAGCAGTGTGAAAACAAAATAGTGAGAAGATAAAGCATGGTGCCTTTTAATTTACTTATTTTCTCATCATCCAACAGAGCAACCCCCCATTCTCTTCCCAAGTGCCCCTAGCATAATTCCCCTAATCTTAGAATCTGCCCTGGAGTGTGGAAAATTAGTATGGCTAACCAGGATGAGGATTCTCGGGAGTTTGGTAATATTTCCCCCTTCTGTGAGGAAGTTTGCTAAAGAATACAGGCAGATGCCCTAGGATGGTAGTTCTCAGTCATGGCTGAAAAGAATCACCTGGGGAAGCTTTTTAAAAATATCTGCACCTAACCTCTTCCCATCCCCTCTCCAACAGTTAAATCAATCTCTGGGGGTGGAATTCAGGCATAGAGATGTTTGAAAAGCTCCTCGGGTAATTTTAATGCACAGCCAATGTGAGAATCACAGCCTTCGAGATTTAGGTCAGTTTCTGAAGCCCTGTGTGCCACAGCAGGGGCTTTCAGGTTGTCCCTGTCAGCTCAGCGGTCAGCAACAGTCTTCAGAAGGACACCTAGGGAGAAAACGCCTGTCATGTTGCTTTCCCCATAAGCCCCATCCCGCTGCTCCATGGCCTCCTCCTTTCTCCATTCTACGGAACGTCTGCCATTTTACTGGGCCAGCATCCAGTCATGCTACTTCTAGTAACAGCACCTCTGCTCTCGCCTGCATAACCAGCTCGCCTGCTGTCTCCAACTCTGAGCCCTGAGTCACACGGTTTTGGCACCACCCATGGGGCCTGAAATACCCTGGACCCACCCCCCCCACCCCCCGACCTGGCCAATTAGAATATCAGCTCCTCTAACCCAGCGTCAATGGGTCAGGAATAGCACGTGACTGGATTCCAACCAATGAGGGGCAAGTTTCTCTGGAGCCTTGAGAGCTTCAGAGGTGCTTTAGTGCACTGGAGGTGCTGCCCTTCTTCTGGTCACTATGGAGCACTAGGCAGCCTTGTGCAACGAGGATCTGCTGGGAGAGAGAAGGCAGCCTGAAGACGCCCAGGGCCCTGGAGGTGCCATGTTGTGTTCAGAGTTGGAGCCACCCCCAGCAATTCCTGGTTTTGCAAGCTCTTGGCCTTCCTGCCTGAGCCAAGTGGTGTTGGCCTTTCTGTCATTTGCAGCTGCCCATTCTGTCCTTCGGGAAGTGTCAGGAAGGCCCCTGTGCAGGAAACTGAGACTGCACCGAAAGGAGATGTCCAGAGGCCCCCTCCATTGGAAGACCCTGTCAGGCATAGCTGCCTCAAATGCATGCAGAGTGGACTGGGCCGCTGTCTCAATTTCAGCCTCCGTTCCTTCTCTGGGTGCTCTTGTGCAGTGGGCAGCGTGGATAACCGTCTCAAAGGCTGCCCCAGCGAGGTGTGCTTGGCTTTAGGCAGAAGCCTCTTGCTGGGATCCCACTGGAGAGCCATAGAAGTGCCTCAAAACAGGCCACCTTGATTTCATTTCCCCACTGACTCAGTTAGAACCAATTCAAGCTCACACCCCTCTCTCATGATACAGCATCACAAAGGGCAACCCGCCAAGAGTATTTAGTTACTGAGTCTCCATTTGACATTCTGATTTGAATAAAATATACGTATTATATTATACATATACTGTGTAAGACTTTGGCAGCTATTAACAGCTAACATTTATTGAGGACTTTCTATGAACCAGACTCTCTCTCTCTCTCTCTCTCTCTCTCTCTATGTATATATGTGTGTGTGTGTGTGTGTTTGTGCGTGTGTATATACATAATGTGTGTATATATAAATATATGTGGGTGTGTGTATCTCAGACTATATATAATACTTTCATTTAATTCTCATAACAACTGTAGGAGTCTTATTACTGTTATTTTTGTGCCTTTATAGACATAAAGCCAAGGCACAGAAGATTTAAGTAATTTGCTGACAGTCACACAGCCATAAGGTTGCAAACATGGAATTCCAACCCCAGAATGTGTATTCCAGAGCCTGGGTTATTAAGCAGAATGCTTTACCCCAGTTTCTACAAGGCCACGTGCTCAACCCAGAACAAATATTCATTTATGGCAGAAAACAAGAAAAGGTTGCAGGATCTAGGATTATACGCAGATGCCTTTGGCAAGCTGGTCATTTTTTTCAGGTGCCTTATAGTCACTTCTCTCCCTCTCCTGAATGGAATGTTTGCTCTGCTAGATGTGGGCTAGGCTATATAAATACATGTTAATTTGTAGGGGTTTTTCTGGGGGGGCGGGGGTGGTGGGTGAGGAGCAAAGTAACTCAAAAATCAAACTGGCGTGACCATATTCCATGTCCAGATACAGTACCTGATCAGTAAAACCATAAAGGATACTTTCTTGACAAAAGGAGATATTTAGCAAGATTTTCCCTTTTCAATTTAATATGCAAGTAGCATTCGATTCCCGGGGCATTTTTATTTCTAACTAGAGCTCTGAAATGCAACCTAATTAGCAGCAATACCTCCAAAGTCAAGCTTTGCTCTCCCAGGGAATGGGGGGGCCATTAGAAAACACTTCCTATCTGTTGTCCCCCACTTGCCATACGCTGATTGCAGTTTGTTCATCTTGTCCCTCTTTGTTCCAAATAGCTCAGTGGTGCAAAACATATAATTTAACTTCTTGCCACACCTTGCATTTTGTTCCTTTTTTCTTCTTCTTGGTAAGGTTGAAAAACAAAGCATTTCAATGTGGTTATTCTCCTGTGATTGGAAGCCAGCCCTGCGATTTCAAAGAAACCTCCTTTGTTCAAGATTTAAGAAAACAATCACTGCACAGCAAACACTGATATGACTTTTAATGGCCATTTACCTGATTAATATCCTTTCATGCTACGAGGCAGCATGAGACACCGTGCTTTAATGAAAGCCAACAACAAAGAGTGGACCAGGTGTGTTACTAAGAAACAATCTCTTGTGTGATTTAATTAGTCAAAGCATTGCATGGAGCAATTATAAGCAACCTTGCAGAAGTGGCAGTGGTGTGGAGGAGCCCTCTGCTATAAATTGGTTTTTAAAAGAAAGACATCATGATTTAATAACTGCATCTCTAGTAAAAGAAGAAACCCCTCTTTAATTGGGAGCAAGAAGAAAAAAAAATAACACGCTAATCACGATGTTTAGATCTTCCTCCACCTTCTCTAATCTCTAATTGGGTACAAAAAAAGCTTTCAACAGTTTCTAGTAGGAGTTGAAAATGATTTTTTTCTGTTATGTTTCTTTGTTTCTTAAGTTCCTTGAGCTACTTACTTAGCATCATCTTTGAAACTGGTACCCCAATTGGCATTGCAATTTTGGAGAAAACCTGAAATAACCCCATCTGATCAGGCTGAATGCAGGACATCTGCAATTTTAAGAGTTGCCTTTATTGTATTGTTACATATAAAAGAAATGGGAGTTGTGATGGTTTGATGGGGACTTTTTTTTTTAATCCTCATGCCTTGGTTTAATGATGTGTCAACCTGCCACAGAAAGATTGACTGGCATAATGCTTATTACTCAAGATAAAGATAGATTTCTTGTGTGATGTGGGAGCTTTACAATAGATAGGGTCTTATCAGGGAAAGTCTGCCTAACCCAGGTAGGATTTGTGACTGACTTCTACATTTCAGTTCTCTATGCTTCTACTTAAATTAAGGAGACAAGCATTCAATGTAGAGAGAAATACAGATTTGAGAACCAAAACTGAAGCTTCTCTTCCCTATCCAGCTCTTGTGTTGATGTCTGGGGTCAGTTTGTGTACACTGAGGACCTGAAATTTCTTGAGTATAGGAAGTTGAACATTACATAGTCCCAGAGAGTCCTTTATCTCTGAGGTCACTGGGCAATGCTGGGATGGAAGCACTTTGGAGCCGTTTACTCTGTACAGATCTCTTAATGTAAAAGATGTTATTTTGGATTGAGACCCTCCATCTGGCTTTGGAGTTTTGCTACTTCAGGCCAGTGATGAGTTAGAGAGAGACAAGGTATTGGCAATAGTACTTGCCAGCCTCAGGAGTTCGTGAAGCGTGTCCTGCTGGAGGCTGTTTTTATAAAGAATGTGTTATTAGAACACAGTCACACCCATTCATTTCCCTGTTTTTAGTATTGTGTTACAATGGCAGAGTTGAGTGAGTTTCACAGGGACCATCTGGCCCACAAAACCTAAGATATTTACTAGTTGGACCCTTATGAAAAAGTTTACCGATCCCTATAAGTTGTCAGAGATGATTTCTGATGAACAATTTTTGCTTTTGCAGCTTGTTAGGTGGGAATGACCCAAGAGGGGCCCTCTTTCCCTATTTCTCATTGTCCAAGTGTCTTAGGCTGAGAAGGAAGATTGGATTGGGATTTGAACAATAGGGGCTTAATCTACCTCGACACATGGAGAGGCCATTTCAAGGTTGGAGGTGTGGTTCTGATGTATTTTTGAGTCCAGATGGAGGTGTTGAGCTTTTGGAAAATTACGGATTTGTGGAATGAATCAGTAGATTACAGTCTCTGGACAACAAAGCCATGAACTCTCAAGTCTTTTGGTGGATAAAATACATATGTCTGGCATGTACAATCTTTTCTATACATAATTTTTAATTTTAAAAGAAATACATGAATTCATTTGCTAAGAATATTTGAACAGTAAAGATAAGGCTAATGACCATGGATAATATTCAAAATACCTAACAACAGTTCCACATGTGATATGGCCAATTGTGTGGACGCCAGCCATAAAGGATGAGTGCTGCCTAATGGCCTGTCCCAGTGCTCTGTGTTCTCAGCTAGTGGCCCCTTGGACAATTTATCCCTGACTCCCTTCCATTTCGTTCCCTTCCCTGTTGTTCTTGGTTTGGTATATAACTCTCAAGAGAGTGTCATATGCTTGTATGTAGGCGCCCAATGAATTTGGAGTATTTTGGGGATGGTTTTAATATCATTGCTTTTATAGTGTAAGTGGTTATTTTTAAAGTTGTTTCTTTTTAGTAGATCTTTTAGCACTGATACAGATAGAGCTACCTCATTCCTTTTAGATGCTGCATGATACAGTGAAGTATAGGTGTTCTTAAACACCTGCAAGAGAAGTTGTTAAAATGAATGCAGATGTTGTTATTAATAAAACACTAGTTCATTTAAAGTGCCACTAAATTCAGTACCTATTTTAGCATATGGAAGTAAAAATATAGCAGCTATCATGCGGGCCTGAGAAATAGTTCCTATTAAAAAGAACTACAGAAAACAACAACAACAGTGTGTATATTTACATATTTTTATGATTGGAGATTAATAATGCTTTAGAAAGATTCAGAAATAAAATCTGGAAACTAATAAAGTCATCGCCTTTATGGAATGAACTAGAGATGAGGATAACTAGGAGAAATTTTGGGGGTAGATTTAGAATTTAGAATCATGGAACTATATTATTTGTTTAAAATAATTATCAAGGCAGAAGGAATGGTCTTAGTGGTTTATGTTGGGATTTCCTGGTCAGGTCTGTGAGCCTGAACAGTTGTTCTCCTATCAGACCAAATAATTGAGTACTTAAATTACTATCAACAACCTCAAGGGAGGACTGGGGCTTTCCTGAAATAAACTGCAGATGGAAAATCTTTTCTTGAAAAAACTGAACATAAAATATAGATCCACTACATTAAAATCATTTCATTGAAACTTAAACAAATAATTCCCATGGAGCACAGCCCAGCAAATAGCAGCTGCTGCTCCTTGGGTCCCTCCCCTTCCCAGCCTGTGTTTGACCTGTGAGTCCCAGAGGTCATCTGCTCAGACCCACCTCCCCTAACCCTTCTGGCTTGTGAGTGGCACGGGATGGGAGAGCAGCTGTTCTGAGAGGCAGTGGGCCCAGATGCCAAGGCTAGGACCTGAGGCCTCAGCCCCCAACCACTTCTAAACAGTAGGATTGAGGAAGAAGGAATTTCTGTCTCTTCCTTTATCTCTAGTGCCTGTAAAGGAGCCAGGAAATCCTCCAAGCTAGGATGGGAGATGATTTTTGAATGCATTTTCTTTTCAAAGGGAATCTGTCCAGACTAGCAGCTAGACTTCTTCTTTTATTATATTGTATAATGATGACACATATTTATTGAGCACTTACTATGTGCCAGGGAGTTTACTGAATGTAGACTGTTGAATTATCATTGAGGTATATACTGGCACTATACCCACTTTGCAGATGAGGAAGATCAAGTGGTTAAAAAATGGATCACCAGTTAGAATGGCCATCATTAAAAAGTCAGGAAACAACAGGTGCTGGAGAGGATGTGGAGAAATAGGAACACTTTTACACTGTTGGTGGGACTGTAAACTAGTTCAACCATTGTGGAAGTCAGTGTGGTGATTCCTCAGGGATCTAGAACTAGAAATACCATTTGACCCAGCCATCCCATTACTGGGTATATACCCAAAGGACTATAAATCATGCTGCTATAAAGACACATGCACATGTATGTTTATTGCGGCACTATTCACAATAGCAAAGAGTTGGAACCAACCCAAATGTCCAACAACGATAGACTGGATTAAGAAAATGTGGCACATATACACCATGGAATACTATGCAGCCATAAAAAAGGATGAGTTCATGTCCTTTGTAGGGACATGGATGAAACTGGAAAACATCATTCAAGTAAACTATCGCAAGGACAAAAAACCAAACACCGCATGTTCTCACTCATAGGTGGAATTGAACAATGAGAACTCATGGACACAGGAAGGGGAACATCACACTCCGGGGACTGTTGTGGGGTGGGGGGAGGGGGGAGGGACAGCATTAGGAGATATACCTAATGCTAAATGACGAGTTAATGGGTGCAGCAAAACAACATGGCACATGGATACATATGTAACAAACCTGCATATTGTGCACATGTACCCTAAAACCTAAAGTATAATAAAAAAAAAAAAATGGATCACCCTGCTACTGGTGGTCAAGTTAAGATCTGAAATCCAGAGCCAGTGTTCTAACCACACTGTAATCATGCCTTTCCTTGTATCCCAAAAGGTGACCTTCACATTTAGATGCTAGAATGATATAGTTAGGCTTTTTGCCCCCACGCAAATCTCATTTTGAATTGTAATCACCACGTCTCAAAGGTGGGAGGTGATTGGATCACGGGAACAGTTTCCCCCATGCTGTTCTCCAGATAATGCGTGAGTTCTCATGAGATCTGATGGTTTTATAAGACAGTTTTCCCTACTCTTGCTTGCTCTTCCCTCTCCTGCTGTCATGTGAAGAAGGTCCTTTCTTCCTCTCCCCATTTTGCTATAATTGTAAGTTTCCTGAAGCCTCCCAAGCCTTGTGGAACTGTGAGTCAGTTAAAATTCTTTCATTTATAAATCACCCAATCTCCGGTAGCACCTCTATAGCAGTGTGAGAATGGACTAATACACAGAATGAATATTTCTATTTGCCTAATAATGGATGAGATGCCCCAGAAATCCTGCAATGGAAGCTGCCAAATGTAAATCTTAACCTCTGAAATGATTGGTTTAAAATAATAATAACCATTCCATCTCGACTAAACAATGTATACAGGGTCTTCTCTGTGCCAGGAACTGAAAAGGATAAAGAAGTATAATAACATCTAGTAATAACATCTAGTGTGTATTGAACACTTACTTTGTGCCAGATCCTGTTCTAAGAGCTCTACTTATCACATTTATCCACAATAAGCCTATAGAAAGGGATCTATTATTTCTCCCATTGTACCGATGAGGAAACTGAGGCCTAGAGAGATATAGAGGTATACAGGTAATAAGTGGTGAGCTGGGATTCAAACCCAAGTCTCTTCTTATACATTATATCTTATGTTATATTTTATGTCATGTCATATCATAACATAGTGGAGTATAAAAGCATGGCTTTTCAATGCTGATATTAGTATTGAGCACTTGTTTAAGGCTGTGTCTGCTAGCTGTCACCACTGTTTTTTCCTTTTCATGGTCTATTCTTTGGAAGTCAGGCACTAAATCCCACAATCAAAAGGAGGGGAATCAAGCTCCACCTTCTGGTTGGGGAGTATCTACATATTTAAGTTGTAAATCTTCAGTAAGAATGATTTTTCCCTTTCTCACATGTATTTTACTCAAACATTTATTTATATCAGTATGACTTATACATATTTATTTTTATACTTTGTGTTATAATCCACTACTACATTGCTTTGTTGCTTAAATTGCTTTGGCATGAGCCACTGAGAACTCTTTCAAGTTGGCTCTTTTGTCTCTTTGACATGCCTTCATTCTTTTTGTTTTTTGTTTTTGTTTTTTGTTTTTTGAGCACTTCCTTATTTTCTGGCATTACAAGACAATCAAACTCATCTTGTATTTTTTCACGCCCCATCCCTAGAATCAACCATTTTTCTGAGGAACCATGTTTACTTCAAATGAAGAATGGTATTTAGAAACCAAGGTCTGGACACACGGTGTGCTCATTGTTAACTAGTATGTCATTGTCATTGCTTTTAGGCCCTCGCAGTGGACTGTGGACTTTATATAATATAACCGACTAAATATATAGTGGACTATATATAATATAATATATGTTATATATTACATATATTATATAATATATATATTTTGAGACAGAGTTTTGCTCTTATTGCCCAGGCTGGAGTGCAATGGCACGATCTTGGCTCACTGCAACCTCTGCCTCCTGGATTCAAGCTATTCTCCTGCCTCAGCCTCCCAAGTAGCTGGAATGACAGGCACCCACCACCATACCCGGCTACCTTTTTGTATTTTTAATAGAGATGGGGTTTCACCATGTTGGCCAGGATAGTCTCAAACTCCTGACCTCAGATGATCCACCCACCTCGGCCTCCCAAAGTGCTGGGATTACAGACATGAGTTACTGTGCCTGGCCATATGTTTATATGTTAACCATTATATACACACATCTATAGTTATTTCTGTATCTCTCTGCATATACATTAAATTTACATAAGTTTATACTAATGTCTCTGATGCTAATTCAGCACTTCCTTGCTTATTTGCCAATTTCTTTCTCTGAGCTTGAACAATCTGGGTCTCATTATCTATCATTTAGTGAAATATTTGTTCAACTATAGTGTACATATAGCTACAGAATCTCATGCCCCTGAGAGAAACGAATTACTAACTAGAGGGTAATGATTATATACAGTTCTTTTTGTCTTTAGCCTTAGAGTTTCTCATTAAAATACCAAAATACCATTTTTCTTAGTTACTTAAGTCAACACAGTACTCTTGTCAGGGATGAATGAGCTGAACCAGGAAGCAGGTATATTGTGTTTGACAATAATGCTGTCCACTGATATTTTTAGTTCTCTTCTTTTGGGCACATAGAAAGTTTGAACTTACTTGCCCGCTCCAGATTGGATAAGAACATGTTACTTGCTTTGCCCAGTGAAATGCAGGGGAAGATGACATGTTGCTTTCAGGAAGAAGAATTTGATTGCTTGGTGTGAGATTCTTCAGCCAGCCCTCTCTTCTCTTGTCTTGGCAATTACTGAAACATAAGTTGTAATAAAAGTTTGAGGTGACTCATTGCATAGAAGACAGAAGACTAGGAGAATCATCTAGACTCAGTGAATTTTATGTGAGAATTAAACATTTATTGTTATAAACTCCTGAGATATTGGAGTTGTTTGTTACTGTGGGATGAATACGATCTTGCCTGACACATAAATAAATATAACAATTAACTATAATAAAATAGAAAAAGTAAGTTCCAACATATCCTATGAGGAAAATTAGTGGTTCTTAAAGTTGTCTGTGTCCACAAATCCATTTGGAGATCTGATGAACACCATCAACTATCTGCATCCAAATGCAGAAAGGCATATATATACACAATATTTCACATTCCATTTCATCTGGGTACATGGACTCTGTGAAGCCTGTCTGGATCACATGGACCATAGCAAGCAGGCAGCTGATATTCATATTCACTGACAGCCACCATGTGGGAATGCGGGCTCAGGATTCCGGGCATTAACCTTTGCTATTAATGTTTAGGTTGATTCATGAAGGTGGAGGCCTCTGAGAGGGTTTCCTGGAGGAGGTGCTCTTCAGGCTGAACCTTAAAGGAATGGCAAGAGAGAGTGAGAATCAGATTTCAGGTGGAGGTCATTTAGGTAGGAGAGACCTTTAAGCTCAGAAATCTTATTCTATACCTCACAATTAATACTTCTCTATAAAGGCAATGCTGGCCCTATTAAATCTCTTTTTACTGTTTTAGGGAGGCAAGACAGAAACCTATCCTTGATTAGATATGTGGAGCAAGGCTTTGAACACCTTGAAGGTGGTTGCAAACTCTGATGTCTTCAGTGCCAAGCAGGTTAAATCAGTGAGTGAAGTGGGCTAGGTGGGGAACAATAGGAAGTGGCGTGGACTGAGGTGAACTGAAGATCATGTGGCCCAACTCAAATGAGCAGCTGCTATTCGTCTTCATTGACAGCTGCCATGTGGGAATTTGAGTTCAGTGTTCCATAATTCCAATTTGTCAAGGAAAGGGAAGATGTAAATCCATGGGGAGTGTGTGTGTGTGTGTGTGTGTGTGAGAATTACTCTGATTTTTAAAAAACAGACAAAACCAGAGAAGGAGGCAATCAGAACCACCATGTACAACTGCATAAGTTGTGTTTTGGCTGAGGATCCCAGAGTAGGCCTACCCAGAGGAAGGGATGTCCTTTTGTAATTGATACATAGGTGCACAGAGGGCTTTGGAAGCCCTGACCAGGCCATATCAGCCTGCAGGCCTCCAATTTGAAACCCTGGGTTGGAGGCAGCTTATTTTGTCTGTTCTCAGCAGGCCTTTCTATAAGCTAGTGTGAACAGCTTACAAGGCACACTCAGTTCAAGGAAATCAACCTTCTAACCCATGTGTAAATCCCTGGTTTCCCTATGGCTGGCATTCAGGCCCACAGTGCATAAGAAAGGTGTTGGTAAGCATTATGAATTCTGGTCCCTGGACACTTGTAAACAGGTGCTATGTACCTGGTGCTATTTATCTGTTTTTATGAACTACAGCATTACCTGATTTTCCAGGAGGCCTTGCAAATCTAATCATGAGATTCTTGTCAATCCAAAGGATGGAATGGAAACAAAAGCAGAGTAAAATTATGTGTTATGAACGTTTTCTGCACTGCACACATAATACTAGTAATTTGGAGAGCAGCAAGTGTCTAAGCTGTCATTAGGGGCACTAATACATTTCCCTAGCATGGTTTCATATACTACTTATTCATTCCATGAACTGTTCCTTGATGTAGTTTTCTGTATTTATTTCCTTCTCCTGGACTGTACAGCTTCCAGGGCAACAAAAATGAGTAGAAAAATGTTTTGGCTTTCCTTACCCAAGAAACACGTGTGCATTCTTCCTGCAGGGCTTTTGAGAGATGTAATCAAACCAAGTTTTCAGAGTGAATGGTAAACCCTGACACACGCTCTCCTCTATGGAAAAGAGAAAAGAATTCTCTGGACTGAAGAGTATGATTGTGGTTACAGATCTTCCTCATGGTCTTGTGGGGCCTCAAGATTCCACTTGAGGCAGTGAGTATCAGCTGATTTCTAGCTGGTCATGGTAGATCAAACAAAACACATACTGAGTAGAGATGGGGGCCAACGGCTGGGAAATAATTCAGACATTTCAAGAATGCACAAGCTATAGTCTGCTGTATTCATGGAGCACACAAAAAAGAAATGTGAAGAGGTAATGTTCCATTTTAAAGAAATCTTTTCTAGTACATTATTGGTAAGGCTTTTTCTTTTCTTTATTTCTTCTTCTTTTGTTTTGTTTTTCATTATTTTCTTTGGCTGCTATTAGGTTCTGCCTTTGCAGTTCCATCACTCCTTCTTCTCCCTTTCCCCATGGGAGTTAGTTTGTGTTTTAATGTGCCTCAAGGGGGCCGAGCTCCAAAAAAGAAAAGGAAATGAAAGAAAAAAAAAAAAAAAGACCCATTAGAAAGCTAATGAGCTTCTTCAGTTTCTGATTTTTTTTTTCCTTTCTGGCCTTGCACATAATCAGAAGGAGAGACAAGGAACTGGTGTATACTGTTCATTGGTGTTAGGAAATCTGTTCTGTGGTATGCAGGTGGGGGGCATTAAAGGATTAGTGCTGGTAGCTAGTGTCCAGAATTTAGTGGGCATTCAAAAATTTAGTGGTTCTTAACCATGTGTGTTAAAAGTTCTCCGAAGATCTTGATTTAGTAGGCCTTGGATAGGGTCTAGGCCTCTGTAGTTTTTCTGTTTTGTTTTGTTTTTATGAGACAGGGGCTCACTCCGTCACCCAGGCTGGAGTGCAGTGGCTCTCTGCAACCTTGGCTGCCCAGGCTCAAGTGATTCTCCTACCTCAGCCTCCTGTGTATCTGGGACTATACAGGTTCACACCACCACACTTGGCTAATTTTTGTATTTTTAGTAGAGATGGGGTTTTGCCTTGTTGCAAAGGCAAGGTCTTGTTGCAAGGCTGGTCTTGAACTCCTGAGATCAAGCATTCTGCCTGCCTGATTTCCCAAAGTGCTGAGATTATAGGCATTAAATTTTTTAAATGTTCAAAGGCAATTCTAACATACAGCCTAAGAAGGAAATGTATGTTTGTTAAATGGAAAGATAATTGAATTAATGAAGGAGTAAAAATGCAAAAAGACTAAGAAGCGATTGTATTACATTGAAATAAAAATTTTTTAATATCACAGTGTGAACCTGAATTGGAAGAATTTCCCTTCCACTGACATATTGGCAATTTTGTTTGTGCTAGGGCTCATGGAGTTCTACTAGGTTTGGTGAATGATTAGTAGGGTAGATTGTAGGTGGGTGCATGTTGTACTACCTCATTTACTCACTTAATAAATATGTCTTGTGATTCCCTTGGGCAGCTATAGAAAATACACACACACACACACACACACACACACACACACAGAGTCAAATTTTGATGGTTAACTATGTGTGTCAACTTAACTGGGCTAAGTGATGCTCAGGTAGCTGGTAAAACATTATTTTAGGGTGTGTCTGTAAAGGTGTTTCAGGAAGAGGTTAGCATTTGAATCAGCACACTGAATCCACCCTCATCAGAGTGGTAGGCATCACCCAACTTGTTGAGGGCCCAAATAGAACAAGAAAATAGAGGAAGGGTTAATTCTCTTTGCATTCTTAACTGGGACCTCTCTCTTCTGCTTTGGGACATTGGATGGAGCTCCTGGTTCTCTGGCCTTCAGACTCTGGGATTTACACCAGTGATCTCTTCTATCCCTTGTATTTCCCATCCCTGGTTCTCAGACCTTTGGCTACTATACTACTCATAAGAAAATCTGTATGTGTATGTTAATGTCAAACAAAGTAGACTTCAAAACAGCAACTATTGCCAGACACAAGAGGGACATTTTATAATAATAGAGCCAAGTTATTGAGAAGACATGACAATCCTAAATGTATATACATCTAATAATAATAATGCATTAAACTACATGCAATACAAATTGACAGAAGGACAGGTAGAAATAGATCAATTCATAGTCAGAGATGGGGACCTCAACACTCCTTTCTCAGTAACTGATAGAAAAGTAGACCAAAAATATCAGAAAGAGTATTGATGATTTGAACAACAGTATCAACCAACATGACCTAATAGACGTTTATAAAATTCTTATAATCAGCAGATACTGAATACACATTCCTGTCAAGGAAACATAAAAGATTAACTAGGATAGACCATATGCTTGGCCATAAAACAAGCTCCTCAAAATTTCAAACATTGAAGTCATACAAAATATGTTTTCTGACTATGATAGAATTAAACTGGGAATCAGTAGTAGAAATATATCTACAATGTTTTGCCAGGCGCAGTGGCTCATGCCTGTAATCCCAGCACTTTGGAACGCGGAGGTGGGCGGATCACCTGAGGTCAGGAGTTTGAGACCAGCCTGACCAACATGGGGAAACGCCGTCTCTACTAAAAATACAAAATTAGCCAGGCATGGTGGCTCACGCCTGTAATCCCAGCTACTTGGGAGACTGAGGCAGGAGAATCGCTTGAACCCAGGAGGCGGATGTTACAGTGAGCCAAGATCATGCCATTGCACTCGAGCCTGGGTGACAAGAGCAAAACTCCATCTCAAAAAAAAAAAAAAGAAAGAAATATATCTACAATGTTTCAAATACTTGGAAAATAAGCAACACACTTCTAAATAAGACATGATTCAAAGAAGAATTTATAAGGAAAATTAGAAAACTATTGAACTAAATTATAATGAAAACACAAATATAACAATTTGTAGAGTGCTGCTAAAGTTGTGCAGAGAGAAAATCATATATTTATAGATAAAGACTTAAACGTAAAACCCCAAACTATAAAAACCATGGAAGACAACGTAGGCAATACCATTCGGGACATGGAAATGGGCACAGACTTCATGACCAAGACATCAAAAGCAATTGCAACAAAAGCAAAAATTGACAAATGGGATCTAAGTAAACTAAAGAGCTTCTGCACAGTGAAAGAAACTATCCACAGAGTAAACAGGCAAATTACAGAATAAGAGAAAATTTTTGCAAATTATGCATCTGCAAAGGTCTAATATCTAGCATCTATAAGGAACTTAAAAAAAAATTACAAGGGAAAAACCAAACAACCCCATTGCAAAGTGGGCAAAGGACATGAACAGACACTTTTCAAAAGAAGGCATACATGTGACCAACAAGCATATGGAAAAAAACTCAACATCACTAATCATTAGATAAGTGCAAACCAAAACCACAATGAGATACCATCTCACACTAGTCAGAATGGCTATTATTAAAAAGTCAAAAAATAACAGATGCTAGAGAGGTTGTGGAGAAAAAGGAACACTTATTCACTGTTGGTGAGAGTGCAACTTAGTTCAACTATTTTGTAAAGCAGTATGGCGATTCCTCAAACAGCTAAACAGAACTACCATTTGACCCTATTACTGGGTATATACCCAAAGGAATATAAATCATTCTATCATAAAGACACATGCATGTGTATGTTCATTGCAGCATTATTCACAATAGCAAAAAGAAGGAATCAACCTAAATGCTCATCAATGGTAGACTGGATAAAGAAATTGTGGTACATATACACCACCATGGAATAGTATTCAACCATAAAAAAAAGAGATTGTGTCCTTTGCAGGAACATGGATGGAGCTGGAGGCCATTGTCCTTAGCAAACTAACGCAGGAACAGAAAACCAAATTCCGCATGTTGTCACTTATTAGTGGGAGCTAAATAATGAGAATCCATGGACCCATAGAGGGGGATAACACACACTGGGGGCTATAGGAGGGTGGAGGATGGGATGAGGGAGAGAATCAGAAAAAATAACTAATGCTACAAAGCTTAATACCTGAGTGACAAAGTAATCTGTATAACAAACCCCCATGACGTAAGTTTACCTATGTAACAAGCCTGCACATGTACCCCTGAACTTAAAATAAAAGTTAAGAAAATCATAGCTCTAAATGCTTATATAAGAAAGGAAGAAAGATGTAAAATAAATTATGTAAGCTTCTACCTTAAGAAACTAGGAAAAATAGAGCAAAGTAAGCCCAAAGTAAGCAAAAGAAGGAAATAAATATTAGAATAGAAAACAATAGATAAAGTCCAAATGTTGATTATTTTTAATAAATATTAATAAAATTGATAAATGCCTAACAAAGCTGATTAGGAAACAAGAGAGAAAATAAAAAACTGACATTAACAAGGAAAGAAGCTATAATCGTAGATATTTCATGTCACCAAATTTTATAACATAGATGAAATGGCAAAATTTCTTACAAAATACAACTCATCAAAATTTATTTAAAAGGAAATAACCTGAATATCTTTAAATATTTGTTTAAAATTGAAGTCACTATTAAGTCTTTTCCCAAAGAAAACTTCTAACTCCAACAACTTCACTGGTGAATTCTATTACATCTTTAAGGAAGAAATACTAATTTTATACACACACATTTAGAAAATAGAGGAGAAGGGATTTTCTAACTAATTTTATAAAGCCAGCACACCAAGACCTGACAAGGATATTGCATGAAAAGAAAACTACAGGCCATAACCCCTCATTAAATAGACTCAAAAATCTTTAACATAATATCAGCAATTAGAATAGCAGTATATAAAAAGCATAGTACATCATGAGCTGGGTTTAATTCCAGGAATGCAATGTTGTCTTAACATTCAAAAACCAATGTAACTCACTACATTTGCAAAGTAAAAGAGAAAAATCATATAGTGATCTTAAGATGTGCAGAAAAAGCATTTGACAAAATCCGATACACATTTATGATTAGGAAAAAAGGAAGAAAAATGATATCTGAGCAAATTAGAAGTAGTAAAGCATTTCCTTATCGAATACTGTATAGGGATCTCTGAAAAAGAGATTATCATTCTTAACAGTGAAATATTGAAAACATTACATCATTTGTTAACATAATTTTTAATGGTGAAATATTGAAAACATTGATCCTAAGATCGCTAACAGGCAAATATTTCAATTCTGAGCCATTTCTCTTAAATATTGTACTGGAGTTTCATGACAAAATACTACTATTCATAGTGACATGATTGTGTATAAAATAATCTTAAAAAAACTAGATCTGATATGTAAATTTAGCAAGGTTTTAGTATAAAAAGCCAATGTACAAAAATAGTTGTATATTTATATATTAGCAACAAACAATTGAAAAATTATAGGCCGGGTACGGTGGCTCACGCCTGTAATCCCAGCACTTTGGGATGCCGAGGCAGGTGGATCATGAGGTCAGGAGTTCAATATCAGCCTGGCCAAGATGGTGAAACCCGTCTCTACTAAAGATACAAAAAATTAGCCAGGTGTGGTGTTGGGCGCCTGTAATCCCAGCTACTCAGGAGGCTGAGGCAGAGAATTGCTTGAACTCTGGGGGCGGAGGTTGCAGTGAGCCGAGATCACACCACTGCACTCCAGCCTGGGTGGCAGAGCCAAACTCCGTCTCAAAAAAAAAAGAAAAATTATAAAATGTCACTCATAATAAAATAAAAATAAACAACTATTTAGAAATAAATTTAACAAAAGATGAAAAAAAGAAACTGCTCCGCTGCAATCTGTAAAACACTTTTGAGGATAAAGCAGACCTAATTAAATGGAATTTTATCATACTAATGTATTGGAAGTCTCCATATTGTAAAGATGTCAAATTTTACAGAAATTGTTCTCTAGAGTTAATGTATTTTCAATACGAATCTCATCAGATTTTGGGTAGAAACAGACAAGCTCCTACTAAAATTTACATAGAAATGTAAAGAACCTAAAATAGCCAAAACAATATTGAAAAAGAACAAAATTGGAGGACTTACACAACATGATTTTCAGACTTACTATAAAGCTCCAGTAATCATGATAATGTAGTACTGATGTAAGGATAGACATATAGATCAATGAAACAAAAAAAGAAAGTTTAATAAAAGATCCACACTTATACAATCAATTGATTAAAAAAGATTTTTTAGACTTTTATTTTTTGTAAGAGATGGCATCTCCCTATGTTGCCCAGGCTAGAGTGCAGTGGCTATTCACACGTCCAATCATAGCGCATTACAGCCTGGGCTCAAACCATCCTCTTGCCTCAGGCTCCCAAGTAGCTAAGACTACATGCATTCATATAGTCAATTGATTTTTGAAGGAAATACTAATACGATCCAATGGGAAAAAGAAAATGTCTTCTGCAAATGATGCTGGATAACTGTTTACCTGTATGGGAAAAAATTTTGAACTTTAACTCTTACCTTATACCACACACAAAAAATTAACTGGGAATAGATTACAGATCAAAACGTACAAGCTGAAACTATAAAGCTCTTAGATGTAAAAAACTAGGTAAATATGTGACCTGGGCATAGTGAAAAATGTTTAGATGGAATGTAAAATGCAAAACCATAAAAGAAAAAGAACACACTTCACTTCATCAAAATTTAAAATTTATGATCCCCTATAGTCACCATTATGGAAAGGAAAAGTTAAGCCACAGAATGGAGGAAACATTCACAATACTTTATACAAAGTGCTCCATATATATCCACAAGAACTCATATGAGGAATATACAAAAACACTCCTATAAATAAATAACAAAAGAGAAACAACCCAATATAAAATGGGTGAGTGACGTAGATAATACACAAAAGACAATACATTAATGATGACTAAGTACATAAATAGATGCTCAACATTGTAAGTTTGGTGGGAAATGAAAATTAGAACCACAACAAGAAACTACTATATACTCACTAAAATATATAAAATTTAAAAAAAAACATCTAATGCTAGTGGATGCAGAGCAACTGGATTGCTTGTGTATTGTTGATGGAAGTATAAAATTATACAACCACTTTGGGGAAGCAGGCAGCATCTTACAAAGTTAAACACAGACTGATTCCTATGATTCAGCAATTCAACTTCTACCTACTTACCCAAAAGAAATGGAAGCATATTTCTACAAAATGACTTGTGTGAGATGCTCATTGCAGCTTAATTCATAATAGTTAAAAATCCAAAACAATTAGAATTCCATTGACAAGAAAATGGATACCAGCCTGAACAACATAGCAAGACCCCATCTCTAAAGACAAAATACAAATATGAGCCAGGCATGGTTGTGCATACCTGTAGTGTCTGCTAATTGGGAGGCTGAGGTGGGAGTATCACTTAAGCCTAGGAGGTAGAGTCTGCATTGAGCCAGGTTTGCACCAGTGCACTCCAGCCTGGGCTAGAGAGAGATGCCATCTTAAAAAAAAAAAAAAAAAAAAGAAAGAAAGAAAAGAAAAAGATAAACATATTGCAGTAAATCCATGCAGTGAAATATTATGCAGCAAAAAGGAACAAATTACTAATTCACACAACAGGTGTAAATCTCAAAAACATTACAAAGAATGAATCAATCAAGATGCAAAATATTTTATACTGTGTGAATACATTTATATGTAGTCAAAGGGCAGGCAGGATTCATTTTTGAGGAAAGAAATGAGAACAGTGGTTGCCTCTGATAGGAAAAGGGATAAAATTGGATAGAGACACAGAGGGAAGTTTCTAGGGTGATGAATTGATGCTGTATTCCTTGATGGAGGTGTTGCTTACATGATTATACACTTGTGCCAAAATTCACCAAAATGTTCACTTAGGATCTGTGCATTTTACTGTATGCAAGTACATCTAAGTAATATAGGGATATCCATTCTGTGTTAGGCTCTGTGCCAGGCTAGGGGTAGGATGATGAGCAAACACAGACATGATCCCTACCCTCATGGAGGTTAGAGACAAGAGGAGGAAAAACAATCAATGAAAAAAATCATACACTTGGAAATTTGAAAAATATAGATGAGTAAAAGTTTTAAGCAGGAAGATGGGTATAGTAGGTAAACTCAGATTTGCAAAGAGTTTCACATCTTTTCTTCTAAATCATCTTCATTCTCCCCCATCCAGGTGCAGGTAGGGAGTTCCGTCTCCATCTACATTGGGGCTGCTTCTCCCTTCCAGGCCACTCAAGGCCCAGGGTGCTCTAGTGGCACCTGGACAGTGCAATAATAGCCCCCAGATTCCAGGATCTCATGGTCATGTCTCTTTTGTCCAATGCAGAAGTGTCCTTGAAGGCCAGAGCCATGATATTTTGGCCTCATATGTACAATTCTCTAGAGGATTCTTCAGAGGTCTTGCCATCTCTTCAGGGGACTGTATATGAGCAAAGAGAAAGTCTCCACTGCTTATAGTTTCTTGCTGTCTGCTCCTCCCTTACTCTCCTCCCTGGACACCTAGCATTATCTCTTCAATGGCCTGAAACTGCTTGCAAAGGCAAAATGCTTTTGCTTTCCGCTCTGAAAAAGTTGGCAAGACAGGGAAGAACAGAAAGGCCATGCTGCAGCCCTGAAATGTGAGAAGGAAAGGAACACATAATAAATAGACAATGCATATAATGTATATACATATAATGAAGTACATATAATAACAATATTTTAATAAATTATCCTGTCCAGGATTATATATTAAAACAAAGTGGTTTGATGAGAAAGGCCAGGAAAGGGTTCCCTGAGGAACTGATGACTGAATTAGAGCTTTGGAAAAAGAGATGGAATTAGGTAGGGAAGGCAGGAGATGAGGGAGGAATGTGTCAGGAAGTAGAATTGCATGTGCAAAGGCCCTGTGGTGAAGGGGAACATGGTTCACTCAAAGGACTGCAAGGAGGCCAGTAGAGCTGCTGTGTGATGAGGAAAATAGAGGGAACAATGGTAAGACCAGAGAGACAGGCAGCAGCCAGACTTGTTAAGGCCAAGATTTTCAATCTTTTCCTTGCATAAAGAAGACACTGTTAAAGGGTTCCTTCCTTTTCTCCAGCCCTTTTAAAATATGTTTGTCTGGAGTATTTATTAAAGGCATGGCTAATACTCAATTCTGCCACTGTTGGGGCTGTTGCTGAAGTCAGGAAGCTCTGACACTACATCCCTGTTGGCCTTATTGATGCAAAAGGGCCGCCTTACTCAGAGATGGGTATGCCCATGCAAATGGGTAATGTAATCCAGCCCACTCTTACTGCTGTATATTTCAGCAACTTGTGATATGTGATCATTTTCCTGTTTGATTCAAAGTCGTTAGGTGAAATGGCTGGAGAAATAAAGGTAATTTAGGTTATAAATGAGAATGCTAACCATATGATAGGTTGCTATAAAGGAAGACCAACATTAATGTGCTGTAATATGCAATTTGAACTTACAGAGGAGTGAATTATGTACCGCAATAATAAGGAAGCAAAAAAGTTATATGAGTACTTAGTGTAGGAACAGCTATTTCTACAATGAGGTTTTTACAATCTGGGTGCATGCCTGTGCATAATTTTCATATGCTTCCCAGATATCATATGTTGTATCTAATGACAGAAAGAGGCTAGTGTCCACAGGAGGAGAAATCTACTATTAAACTCATTAATTTCAGAGTTCTGGTTGTAGAACCATTGTGAAAGACAATCATTTCTTGGCTTGAATGTGGTCTTGTGCTATAATTCAAAGTGTGAACTTGTGAAAATGTTGAGTGCATCTGCTAAGATAAGCAAAATGTAGACAGAAACTTTATTTATTTAACCTTATCTTGTCAGTAATAAGGATGGGAAATCTATGAAGAAAGAGTCTTTCTTAAAATAGAAGCTGAAGTGGGAATAAAATGGGGTAATGTACTTAAAATACTGAATAGAATCTGTTTTAATTTCTGTTTTCTAGCACCTTCAAGTATTTTAGAAGCACAAATTTACATATCAGTCATAAATCAGTCACTTACTCCAAAAGTATTTTTATTAGGCAATAGTTTGAACTTGTTATCATAGTTTGATGACTGTATGTTCCCGAAAGGAACACAGCCAGATGCACTTCTTTAAATATATTCTAGAAGTTTTCCCTAACCCAGAATGAATGCCCTACTTTTCCAAGCAGTTCCACCTACTGAAGTTTTGTGGAAGCGGGAGAATTCCTACCTAGCTAGAATCATTGGCTGGCAGACACCAATGACCTCAGGGAGTCAGAAGATCTGGCCACTAGGCCAGTAGGAAAGGTGTTGGGGCAGAGCCTTGAATGCTTTGTTCTAATCCTATCAATGACCTTTTCAGGAGAATAACTGGGCTGTTCAGCACCACTGGAGACCTTTGGTGTCTAGCTTCTGTTGAGCTCCAAGCCGCTGCTCTGAAATTTCACTTGTCTCTGATTAACTCCATTCCTTTGTCAATAAGTTGATTGCTCCAGACTTTTCATGTTTGGCCTTTGCCCAGCCCAAGATGCTCATCAAACTTTACAGAGGACAGAGGTAGGGCCAAAAGGAAGCACCTTCATAGACCCTTTTCCTAAGGTATTACATAAGTGGTGTCTTGTCTCTCCTTCTTTCTATCGAAGATTACCTAACCTTCCCACTTACCTGGTTTCTTTATTTTCCATAGCTCGTCACTGGCCCCATTGTCCCAAGCAGCTCTGCTCAGAATTTCTTCCTGACCCTGAGAGAAGTCTTACCTTGCAGAAGTTCACCTTCTCACTGTTGTTGTCTTTCTCATTTTGTACATTTGCATCTTCTGTTGTGTATTACAACAGGCAGGGAAAATACCTACCAGGCTAAGACCTGTGGCAGTTTCAGAAATCCTGAGTCATCTCCTCAACTTTTCCTACTCGGAAGATGCTTAGCTGCTCTCAATTAAGGGCATTCCCTGTCCCCTGTAAGCTGATTGTGTCTGGCTAATCTCCCAAAACAACACAAAACAACAACTCCTTTCCTTCCTAGGCATGCTTAGTGCGGTCAGAATTCCTACACAAGAGCTGGGACTGCGCCCTGTACCCTTTCTGTCCAAACAACTTGACCTTACTGTTTTAGCCTAGCCCTCATGTCTGTGTGCAGCAGCTGCCGTTGCCTTAATACTTTTAGAGGCCCTCAAAATCACAAACTATGCTCAACTCACTCTCTACGGTTCTCATAACTTCCAAAATCTATTTTCTTCCTCACACCCAATGCATATACCTTCTGCCCCCCTCCACTACCTGTCAGCAAGCCGAACTCATTGCCTTAACTTGAGCCCTCACTCTTGCAAAAGGACTATGTGTCAATATTTTCACTGACTCTAAATATGCCTTCCATATCCTGCACCACCATGCTGTTATGCTGTTATATGGGCTGAAAGAGATTTCCTTACTATGCAAAGGTCCTCCATCATTAATACCTCTTTAATAAAAACACTTCTCAAAGCCACTTTACTTCCAAAGGAAGCTGGAGTCATTCACTTCAAAGGCCATCAAAAGGCATCAGATCCCATCGCTCAGGACAATGCTTATGCTGATATGTTAGCCAGAAAAGCAGCTAGCATTCCAACTTCTATCCTTCAGGGCAGTTTTTCTCCTTCTTATCTGGCCACTCCCACCTACTCCCCCACTGAAACTTCCACCTATCAATCTCTTCCCACACAAGGCAAATGGTTCTTGGACCAAGGAAAATATCTGTTTCCAGCCTCACGGGCCCATTCTATTCTGTCGTCATTTCATAACCTCTTTCATGTAAGTTACAAGCCGCTAGCCCACCTCTTAGAACCTCTCATTTCCTTTCCTTCATGGAAATCTATTCTTAAGGAAATCACTTCTCAGTGTTCCATCTGCTATTCTACTACTCCTCAGGGATTGTTCAGGCTCCCTGCCTTCCCTACACATCAAGCTCAGGGATTTGGCTCCGCCCAGGACTGGCAGATTGACTTTACTCACAGGCCTGGAGTCAGGAAACTAAAATACCTCTTGGTCTGGGTAGACACTTTCACTGGATGGGTAGTGGCCTTTCCCACAGAGTCTGAGAAGCCCACCGTGGACATTTCTTCCCTTTTGTCAGACATAATTCCTCGGTTTGGCCTTCCCACCTCTATACAGTCTGATAATGGACCAGCCTTTATTACGCAAATCACCCAAGCAGTTTTTCAGGCTCTTGGTACTCAGTGAACTAATGGTCTTTTAAAAACACACCTCACCAAGCTCAGCCACCAACTTAAAAAGAGCTTTTATTTTCATTTTAATTTTTATTTGGTGTTGTCAAAGGATTTTCCATTTCTTTAAAAATACATTAACTTTTAACATGATCATGTCCTTTGCAGGGACATGGATAGAACCAGAGGCCATTATCTTTAGCAAACTAACACAGGAACAGAAAACTAAATACCGCATGTTCTCACTTATAAGGGGGAGCTAAGTGATGAGAACACATGGACACAGGAACAACACACACCGGGGTCTTTTGGAGGGTGGAGGGTGGGAGGAGGGAGACAATCAGGAAAAACAACTAATGGGTACTAGGTTTAGTACCTGGGAGATGACATAATCTGTACAGTAAACCCCCAGGACACAAGTTTACCTATGTAACAAGCCTGCACTTGTACCCCTGAACTTAAAATAAAAGTTACAAAAATTAACATTTAAAAACTATGTCACATATGAGCATTATGGGGAAAATAAGATATTTATTAGCAAAAGGTAGAAAATAAAACTTCCCTTTATCCTTCTAGAGATTTTGGGCACATAAATGCAATATCAGCAGTATAGTGTCACAGTTAAGAGCATGAGCTCTGGACTAGACTGTGTGGATTTGAAAGCCCTGTCCTGCCACTTACTGGCTGTATGACTTCAGAAACATTAGTAACCTCTCTGCGTCCCAATGGTTTCAGCTTTAAAATGAGGTTAAAAATAGTAACATCACAGGGATTGTAAGGATGAGTGACAGAACTATACCTGGATGAAAGGAGTCTTTGATAAATGCACTGTTACACAATCTATAAAGAAAAGAGATCATGCTACATATCCAAGTTTACAACTTGCGTTTCCACTGAAAATATATTTTGAAAACTTCATGCCATTTATTTTATGTCAATACATGCTTAACCTGCTCACCATATTATACTTTAAGTATATTGTTTTAAACTACTGTATAATGTTCCATTGTGTAGCTGAATTTGAACTTATTTGATGTTCCATTGAATGGATTATTTCCAATCTTGTGGTATAAACAATGCAGCAATCAACATTGTAGTCCATGCTGTATCTTTCTGCCTATCTATGGTTTCTAGAAACAGAGTTTATAGGCACATTTGCCTATCTGTTGCTAAATTGCTAAATTGACTTCCAGACTATATCCCCATCAATAGAGTAAGCTGGTTTGTTTGCTTGTTTATGTTCATTCCTTCAAGGACGGACAGGAACTTTACCTTCACCATATCCTATATGTCTGATGTGGCTAACTCTTCTGTGTACATGGTTTCCTAGTAGATACCATGATAAATATTGATTTTTAGATTGTCATAGCAATGCTTAGTCATGAGGTCTCAAGAAAGAGGTCTCTAAATTAGCTACAGACCTCAGGAAGTTCTTGAGAATACAGCTAGATCCTATAGGATTTGTTAAAGGATACCCAAGCCAACAGACAAAATGGATGCCCCACGGCTAACTGAACTGTTCAAAGTTAAAACAGAACTAGGTGGCCATGGCTGGGTGAGGGAACAATCTTATACACTGTATTCTCAGAAAGATGTTGTAAAAGTATTATAGGACATCTCTTTCTATAATCAAATCAAACCAGTTCCTGTTGACAGTGCCAAGATAAACCGCAGTCAGAGCCCCCTGCACAACCACCTGAAGTTTGGAAGAAACATGTAACAGAGACTTCTGGTTTGAGGTTTGGAAGCCAACCAATCAGAGCTCACCTCAGCTGGTGAATTGGGGGCTCAGCTGTATCAAACAATCAGGGATCCACTGTATCGACCATCAGAACTCAACTGTACCAACCAATCAGAAATAAGCCTGTGTAGTAGGCTGCTCTTGCATTGCTACAAAGAAATACCTGAGACTTGGTAATTTATAAAGAAAAGAGGTTTAATTGACTCATGATTCTGCAGGCTTTATGGGAAGCATGGTGCTGGCATCTGCTCAGCTTCTTAGGAGGCCTCAGGAAGCTTGCAATCATGGTGGAAGGGGAAGGAGGAGAAGGGATCTCACATGGCCAGAGCAGGAGTAAGGGTTGGGAAGTGCTGCACACTTTTAAATAACCAGATTTTGCAAGAAGTCACTGACTATCCTGAGGACAGCATCAAGCCATGAGGTATCCAACCCCGTGACTGAAACCCCTCCCCACACCAGGCCCTGCCTCCAGTGCTGGTTATTACAATTCAACATAAGATTTAGAGGGGACAACATCCAAACTATATCAAATCGTTTTAGTCCTTCATTTGTATAAACAGATCTGATTGGGAGCCTAGGCAGGAACTTTTGCTACAAAACTCAAACCCTCTTTGTTTTCTGGAAAGCATGGCATCTTTATATTATGCCCAAGGCTGTGTCTCCCTGGTTTTCAAACTGTTCACTGGAATAAATTCTCTTTCCAACGAATTCCTTTTCAGATAACTTTTGTTCATAGATACTCTGAATAAAGAGGCTCTAAAATGTGGCTGCACATTAGAATCTCCAGGGAAACTTTTTAAAATAATACCAATGGTTGAGTCTTGACTCATTGGGTTTGGGGTAGGACATTGCCATTAAAATGATTTTAAAGGCTCTCCAAATGACTCTAATATGCAGTCTGCGTTGAAGATATTAATGGATTGAATTCCTTTAATTACAGGTGAGATTACCTGAATTCATTATATCTGTATCTTTACATCTGCTAAAGGTGTCATCTCAGTACTACTATTCAGTCATTCCCCTGTTTATGAATATAAAAAGAACTTTCAAAAAATTGGCAATATCTAGAAGCACAGGTAAAATACATTCTTGGTATTCACTTTTCTGTCTCGGTTACACTGTAGACAGTATCCTAACATTAATCTTACTGCTAAGCCATCCATCATTTCTCTTTAATCAGACCTGTCCCTCAACACACTAAATATCTCTTTTCAGGTGATTTCACCAACTGTTGTGTTTCCTAAGTTGAGTGTGATGTAAATGTCATTTGTTCTATTTTGTTGCTTTTATAAGACAACTTCAGCACTGTTCATGTTTGTTGGAAATGTGGACTCTTAATGGGGCTCACTGAACCAGAGACTTGACTCTTGGAATTTCACAAGCGTGGGAAACCTCTTAAGTAACAACTCTCAATGTGAAATGAGGGAAGGCACTTCATAAGAAGGCATTCCAATGGCATGTTCCCAGGTCTTTGTAAGTTAATTTGAAAGAGAATACAAAGAACTGATCTCCCTACAAAATGATATTCAGTCGTACTCTGTAATTAAAGAAACAAGTCAAATTGACAATGACATCTAGTTTTACCAACCAGATTAATAAAGGTACTCTCACACCTTTCAGTGAAAATGTAAGTTATTAAAGCCATTTTCAAGAGTAATCTGGCAATATTGACTAAAATTAAAAATGAACGTTTCCTTTGACCTAGATATTCCATATTTAAGAATTTACATTATGGATATTCTTATAAACACATACCAAGGCACATGCAAGAGATTGTTCATTTGAGCATTGAGTGTAACAATGAAACATTGGTAACAACCTACACATTCATCAAGGGGGACCAGCTAGATAAATAAGGTGCTTTCAACCAGTTGTTGAAAACAATGTGTTAGAATGGTGTGTGCAAACATAAAATAATCCCAGGATGTATTATTGAACAAAATAACCAAGCTATAAAATGGTCTCCATGATTTCATTTGTGTAAATTTAAAAATGAAAATATAAGTATGGTTTTACATTTTTATGATCATTATATCTGGAAGGGTATATGAGAAAATTTTAATGATATTTATCTTTGAAATGCAAAGAGTTGGGCAAGAAGGGAGCCTCGTACTTTAAAATTTTATAACATTGCGTGCCTTTTGGATCTTAAAACCACATTTATGTATTATTTATCCTAAGAAATTAAGGCAATTTTGGGATCTGGTGACTCACTTCATAGAAAAAAGGAGTAAAGCAGTCACAGAAAATTCTTTACAGAAAATTTTTGAGGGATTGATGAAGAAGAATGCCACATTTGATGTTAAGCAGTCTCTAGCAGTGTTCCCCTTGAATTAATTGTTCTTCAAAGCACGTTTCAAAAATGATCCTCTTGTGTTTCTGTAAATATTGATTATATTGCTCTCCAGATCTTTATTTTTTAATGTCTAAGAGATTTAATTAAAAAAAGTTACCTTCCAAAAAAAAGTTACCATCCTGTTGTGTTCAGTCATTCAGTAATTTGAGAAATGGAAGTTAGGATGGGTGGACAGAGCCTTCTCTCTGATTCTTTATTCTCCTGCCTTGATATATTGTTAAGTTTCAGGCAACTATCAAATAGAGTGGTTTAGCATTAGTGATTCTCATAGTTTTAATTGCAACATGTGTCATAAAAATCCAGATACCTAGAAAAAAAAATTTACTTGCAAGTCCTGTTGACTCTTGAAATGTAATATGTCAAAGAAATACCCCAACCAGGCTGTTCACTTCTAATGCCAACCTTGTTCCCTTCCCCTTCTCTCTTCTTTGTCCTCTTCCTTCCTACATCTTGACCTCCACGTAAGTGTTTCTTAGACCCATGTCTCATTTCCATTCCTGCTACCACTACCATGGCATTGCTGTATTAACCTATGCCTGGATTACAGAACTGGAATTTTTGCTCCTTCCTATTAATCCTACTAGAATCATTTTCCTAAAATGCTATTTTGTCCTGGTGCCTCTGTTCCTATACCAATAGAGGCTGCCTATGTGGTTAGATCCACCATCCTAAGCCTGTATTCAAACTCATCAAAGGTCCAAGAAATGTTTTTTATTGAATTGTTTGATTGAATTGAATCCAGCACTCCCATCTGCTGCATTCACACACACACACACACACACACACACACACACGCACACGCACACAGTACACAAAGACATTTCCAAAATCTGTTTACAGAAAGAGACTCAATTACCTCAGAGACACTACTTGAATCAGAGGAAACTGAAATACAAATAGATGACAGGAGTCTCTCCACTTCCCTCCCTTTTTTGACTAGGGATGAGGTGCTATCAAGAAGATGAGGTCAGCTACAGAAATTAAAGTCGTTGTGATTTATTCACCTATCTTCAGGCTTCTATGTAATTCTGCTGTCTTGCCATGCAGGCTTGCTCTCTATAGGCTCCTTGAGGGGAGTGGTAGTGCCTTGTTTCTTTGGAATCCTCCAGTGCCATATAAACCTCTGACAACAGTTACCCAGAAGTCATGTCAGAACCCAGGCTCGAAGGTGTATGTCCTGTTACATGGTCATTCAGCAAATTCCAAGGAGGATGTAAACTTGCATGATCTCTGGCCAGGCAGACTTTTTGGTATCTCATGAGGCTGTGGTCCTTTCTCTATAGAAAGTACTCATATGTGGGGCTGCCTTTATAGAGCAAGCCAGTGTCTTGATGCTTCCTGGGTGTGACTCCCATCTTTGGAGTCAGTCTTCACTGTCATCAGTATTAGGAAGGCATCAGTTTTCAATCATAGCACACATTGGGTTGGGGTCTGAACAGCAGCCTTGGAGTCCAAAAGCTACTTTCAGTATTACACAAGATGAATAGAAGTTGTGTAATGGCTGCAATAGCATCATATTGGCTATTCTGGAGTATGCAATTTATTAGAAAACATTTTTCCTAATGTGGAGTTGCTGATGGGAAATTAACAAAAAGGGCCTATGATAGAGCCTAGTTAGTCTCTACATTCTTTCCAGGCTCCCTTGACATTCTTTAATTCTGTCTAGCTGGTGCCTGAACTTGACAGTCGAGGCAAGATACCCTCATGCCACCTGCCATTTTGTCTCTTCAGAGCCTAAATACAGTTTTATCATTTGGGCAGTGCCCTGTGTATTGGGCAAATATCCTAACTTGATTTTGACGGCATCATCTCCCATCTCAAATCTTCAGGCCTCTGTATCTGTCTAAACCCACAAGGTTAGAAAATGCTTTTCTTTTCTGTTCTTTTTTTAAGCTGGAATCTGTCAGCAGAATTTTCTGCGTTTGCTTTTATTTCCTGGGTCTCTTCTTTCTGTTCTATATATTCATTTTCTTGTGTCTTTCCCTGAAGCTATGCATGTTTTGCTTTATGTTATTTTCTAGATTCAACTTCATCAACACAGTAGCCATCAAACCCATTTGTTTTCTTCTTTTAAGATGCTAATATTTATCCATTTATCAAGTATCATCGATGCATTGGTCACTGTAGGATGGGCTGTGCTTCTTACAGCCCTTTACATGTTTTATTGATAATTTGATAAATTAATACTGCCTAGTAAAGTACAACTAACATTTAGTAATCAAAGATATAAAGAGTGAGTTGTACCTTCCTCACCGTAATGATAAGCAAAACCTTTTATGTTGTGATGTCTTAAGAGTTAGCTGCATGAGTGCTAAATGTTGCTTTTAATTAAACAATAAAGAATGTAACACCCTTTACAGTATCATTATAAATTTTGATGTGGTACACCAATTTGATCCTTTAAAAATTAATTGCCTAGGAGTATGTTTAAGTAGTATTGATTATGTTGGTGCCTTGTGTTGATCTGTGATACTTAACCCAACATTTAAAATATCTTTTTTCCATTATATGTTGTGATGCAAGAATAAAAGCAAAGTACAAAACAAATAGGCACTTTAATTCTAATAGCAATAAGCAATAAATGTCAGGCATCTGGAAATTATGGTTGCAATTTCATCAGAGTACACTTTGTTCTTCTATTATGCCTGCATGAATTTTGCTACAGGCAAAATCTATTACAGATAACAGTTAAGAACCTTTCTAATCTACACAGATAGTCATGGCAAAATGCTAAAAAACTAAATGTTGGAAAATGTAATATTGCAGGGGAAAATTGACACTTGTAGAAAATAATGTGGTCCTATTTAGAACCACAAATGGTAATAATTTCTTTAAGATTATGATGTGGTGGATGTTTCTGTGATGGGTGACCCAGATGAAGGACACAGCACTGGTAATGAATCCTGTTTTGCTGGCTTATGTGTGTGCATGTAGGTAGATGCTTATCTGTAAATTGAGGGGCGGGGAGTGTGCTTAATGATTGCTACCTGAAATTGTAATTACGAAGTCAGATCACACATGAGAAGCCTTGGTTTTTTCCACTGCCCTTAGGTACATTGGAGAGGAATATTTCTAGTTTGGAGCCACTTGACTCCCCTTGAGAGAAAGATTAGTTAGTATTCACCATTCTTGATGACACATAGTAACTCTGGATAGTTGTTTGGTAAATTTACTAACTGAGTTTTCAGAAAATTGGCCCCTGGCTATTAACTTGGAGAAACAGTTTTCCTGTACTTAACTCCAGCTTAACCTGCCTCATAGGGATTTCAGAACGTTTGAACTAGAGTTTGAAAATGTGGAATCTGTAATTGACTTTCTTCTCTTCATCCTCTTTATTTTTCACATCCATTCAATATATATGTACATTGTCATCTGGATTAATAATTTATTACTGTGTAACTAATTACCCCCAAACTTAGTAGCTGAAAGTAACTAATGTTTATTATCTCACAATTTCTATGGGTCAGAGACTTTGGGAGCAGCTTAGATGGGTGATTCTGGCTTGGGGTCTTTCATGAGGTTACAGTCAGGATGTCAGTCAGGGCTGCAGTTAACTAAAGACTTGATGTCAATCTGGGGATGGAGAATCCTCTTCAGAAAGGATAGCTGTTAGCAAGAGATCTCAATTTCTTATAGGTGATGGACAGGAGGCTTCTGTTTATTACCTTGTGGGTCTCTCTACAGGGCTGTTGAGTATGCCCATATCATGACAGCTGGCATTCCAGAGGGCAATTGATCTAAGAAAGAGGAAAGCAGCCACAGGTCCTTTTATGACTTGTATGATTTGGCTGTGTCCCCACCCAAATCTCATCTTGAATTATAGTTCCCATAATCTTCAGGTGTCATGGGAGGGACCTGGTGGGAGGCAATTGAATCATGGAGGCAGTTACTTCCATGCAGTTCTCATGACAGTGAGTGAGTTCTCACGAGATCTCATGGTTTTATTAGGGGCTTTTTCTCTTCTGCCAGGCACTTCTCTTTCCTGCCATCATGTAAAGAAGGACATGTTTGCTTCCTCTTCTGCCATGATTGTGTTTCCTGAGGCCTCCTTAGTCATGCAGAACTACGAGCCAATTAAACCGCTTTCCTTTATAAATTACCCAGTCTCAGGAAGTTCTTTATAGCATGTGAGAATGGAGTAATACAATGACCTAGTCTGAAAAATCAAATATTGTTACTTCTCCCACACTGTATTCGTTAAAAGTCAGTTACTGAGTCCTACTCATATTGAAGGGGAAATCTCGACTCTGTCTCTCGAAGGGAGGAATATCAAAGAATTTTAAAACCACCACACCACCTAAACAGGGCACACCAGCATGGGCTCCCAGGGTAGAACTCTTCTCTAGGCCTGCTCAAGTGACATGTTCTCTGGAAAGACCTCCTTCACTTCTCTAACCATATTCTTTTTTTTTTTCTTCTCTCAAACGTGGATAACTTAGCATCTCATCACTTTGAGTATGTTGTCTTTGATTGCTGTAAATCACTATTTCATGTATATATTTCATTTCTCGCCAGTAAAATGTTAATTGTCTCAAACCTTATCTGCTCTAGAGGCGATTCCATTTTAGGCAAATTACTGGTGCTCACTAAATCAAGAAGGGAGGCTGTCCAGCATGGTGAATGAGAGCAGGGCTTTAGAGTCCAAGAGTCCTAGGTTCCAATTCTGACTTCATTATTGTAAAACCTTGGAAAGCTGTTACACAGGGGCCACTATTAGAATTTAGTGCACAAGCCTATTGTGAAGATTTCATGGGTTAATGCATGTTAAGAACATAGGAAAGGATGAACAAATTGTAGGTATTATCACTGTCTTGTTGCTGTTTATAGTTTTTTCACATGTCCCTAGGCCATTCTTTATATTTTATATATATGTTATATATAACATAGATACATCATATATATCAAAGTTATATGTTATATAATGTGTATATGTGATATATGTATATATGTATATGTGATATATACATTATATATATGTATATCCACTGACTTGGATGCTTGTCCTACCAACTTCCTGTGTGACATTGAGCAAGCTCTTCTCTTTCTCAGCCTGTTTTCCTGATCTGTAAAATAAAAGGGTTATATCAGACAATTTCTGTGATCTTTCTCTAACTCATTTTATCTTATATAGGTACAAATGAAAATAGAAGAAATTGTCTTTAATCTGGACAAGTTCTATAGGACACACCAGGCTGAATCTTACAGAGAAGAACTTGGGTTAGAAGCTAAGATGCCTGGGTTAGGCTTGTTTGTTGAAGGAAGATGAAGACTAGTATTTATTAAGTACCTATTATGTGCCAGGGTTTCTACATGTGTCATATCATTAAATGCTTACAGTTATCCCTCTGTACTTCCTCTCCTCTCTTTATACCCATCCCAGCCCATCTCCCATCCAAGATCTTCACTAAAGGTTAAGGACATACGTAGCAGTGAGGAGTTGTGGATCCAGTTCTGTCTGATTCCAATCTCAGATCCTTCTATTGCCCCTGGCTACCTAAATTTGAGCAGGATGTGAGTGACCTCTTTGCAGATGTCTTTTTTTTTCTTTTTTCTTTTTTTTAAGAGACAGGGTTTCACTCTGTTGCCCAGGCTGGAGTGCAATAGCTCAATCATAGCTCACTGTAGCCTCGAGCTCCTGGGTTCAAGCAATCCTTCTGTCTCAGACTCCCAAGTAACTGAAACTACAGGTGTACGCCACCATGTTCAGCTAGGGTGTGACCTCTTGAGCAAATGACTTAACCTCAGTTTATTCTTCTGTACATGGACAAGTCTACTCAGGTAACCCTGGGGAAGCAGCAGCAGGGTCATCTGTGTAGCTGAGCAGCTCTGGCTGGGTCAAGTTGAGGGGAATGCTCAGAAGTCCCCATAGTTCCTGTATAAATCCAGTAGGCAATTACCAGCTGTTTTACCACTGTGACTTAGTCTTACTGACCCTAAGAAGGTTAAATAATTTGATATGAAGATTGCAGGGCTTCTGCTAGGTTTTTGAGAGTCTGTACAGGAAGGTTTTCTTACTTGTTTGTTGCTTTGGTGTTGTTTGGGATTTTGCTTTTATTTTTATTTATTTTTTTTGCCCTGGTTCCTCTAAGGTTGGGAAACTTGGCTTTGTGTGGCAAAGCAGGGAAGTGGCTCTGTGGGGTTTACCACATTTACTGTTCCACCTCTTATTGGCATCCATTCAGATTGTCAGAGGGTCCTTCTCAGAATGCAGGCCATCAGTGAATATCACAGCCTCCCCTCTTCAGGAGGCTGTGGGAGGCTCAGCTGGCCAAGTCCTGCCTACCCAGACTCTGAAGTGGGGCTTCGTCAAGGTTGCCTGGTGTTTGAGAACAGATGCTTAGGAAGGAGGAAGTACTAAATTCTTCTCCATGCATGTATGAGCATGAGGAGAGGGGATGAGCAGAGTGGGTCATGGGAACTATGTAACAGGCTGGGGCGGTGGGGGGATGAGATGACCATAGGGCAAGAGGGAAGGGACGTAAACATGGAACATATCACAAAGAAAGGTGGGATTGACTTCAGTGCTCAGGGTGGGTCCTGGTGCCCATGGGTGTCTTGGATGAAACACAGGCATTGGAGAGCAGGAAGGTACTAAATCCAATTCCTTAACCTAGAGATAGAAAAACAGGTGGGCCATGCGTATCCTCTCTCTCCCACCGTCACTGTCCACCTGATATTCATGTCAGCCCTTATCCTTCCTGAACTGAGGTCTCTTCAAGGTAAGAAGGAACATCTGCCTTCTGAGGCAGAGAGCCCAGGATTCAGGGGCAACAATCCTGTTCTCACTGTTGACCCTATAGACCATTCACCAGACACAGCCAGGGAAACTCTTCAAATGTAATTCGGGTCACATCACCCCCGGGCTGACAACCTTCCTATCAGATTCTTGATCTGACTACAAAGAAAATAAGAAATATTAGTGTACTAAAAATATTAGAAGTTCTAATTGTGTGTATGGGTTTCAACTGTAATGCTAGACTTCTGTTCCTAGAAGTGATTCAGGCACCATGTTGTTGTAGGTTGAAAGGTATGTAAGGGTAAGACATATTTTCCTTTAACAAATGCCTCATTCCAGGACAAGTCTAAACCAAATTAGCCTAATTGTAGAATGTAGCATCTTGGCCTCTTAGAAATTTGTTTCTTCTATTTTACTTTTTGAATATTGCCTCTAGTTTTAGAGAACTTGCTTATTGGAAGGGGAAAACAAACAGAACGAGAGCCATTTTTAAAAACAATCATATGTAAAGATGACGCCTGCAGTGATTTCCTATCACAGGGAATAAAATCCAAATTTCTTACCATGCCAGTATGTTCTTCATAACCTGATTGCAGCCAACCTCTCTGACCTCATCTTATTCACGCTTCCCCAGATAGATGTGTCTTTTTTTCTGCCCCTTCAATATACCAACTTTGTTCTCTTTTTAGGGCCTTTATACCTGTAGTCCTCTCTTCCTGGAAAGTTCTGACAAATTTTGGCATAGCCGTCTCTTGGTCAATCCGATCTCAGGTCTGGGTAGTCACATAGAGAGGTATCCCTGACTATCCTACTTTATGTGATCAAGTAATAGGTATAACCAATGGCAATTGCCTTGTTAATTTATTAGTTTATGGATTTATTATCTGTTTCTTTACCTGAAACATGAGCTCCAAGAAAACAGGGATTATAGCCTGGCCACTCCTTTCAGGATCCCCAGGGTTGGGCCAGTGCCTGGTAAATATTCACTGAAGGAATGAAGCATTCTTGGCTTTGCCACTTGCCACCTGTATGACCCTGGGGAAGCCACTTTATTTGTATGTTAAATTAGGTTACAAAATGTACTTTTACGAAGATGAATTTTATATATATATATA
>NW_026652338.1:315948-356486 GCF_009828535.3 Hylobates moloch
GAGTGTGCTCATAAGTGCATGCGGTTGACACTGAATAAGTATAGTTAATGTTAAATTAGGTTACAAAATGTACTTTTATGAAGATGAATTTTATATGTATATATACACACACACACACATAATGCTTATCACAATACCAGATTCACAGAACATGTTGCACAATTAGAATACGTTTTTCCTAAAAAGGACTAAAACAGTGCTTATGTGAGTGTGCTCATAAGTGCATGCGGTTGACACTGAATAAGTATAGTTGATTGAACAAAATTAGTTTCCTGGATTATTCAATTGCTGAGACAGATCTGCAGCACAGGCCTCCTGATTCCCAGTTTAGGGCTTGTTACATCTTTGGTTATTCTCAATGCCAAGGATCCCTGTGGGGTGGTTTGGGGGAGATGGGATTTATGGGAATGGAGCATTTTGGGAAGTGAATATATACTGGCTTTCTGGAGATGTTGTGTCTAGATGTGGTTTTGGCTCTAAGTAGTTGAGTCACTGAGGAAGCCACATTATGAATCTTGGTCTCTGTTTTCTGATCTGTAAAATGGAGATTATAAGATCTTTTTTTTCACCTTCTTATTAGCAGACTCTAGTTTATTACCTGCTGTGAATCAACATGGGAGGCACAACTCTGCCCACATGTTCTGTAGGATCTAGTTGGGGACCTGTACCATGAACAGGGGTTACTGAAAACAACGAGATTCTATCAACAAAGTAAGGTTGGAGTAGAGCAATCTGAGTCCAGAATTAGGTACTCTTTGTCATTGGAGGCTGTAATGGCTTAGAATGTTCTGGAAGAGAGGTTGAAATGGACTCTTGAAGAACTTCACTGGGTGATTGTGAGACTAAGACGGTATAAATGCAATGAAATCCTTACTACAACCAATAACAGGTTTCACTGCTTTCAGAACCAACTATGACTCACTCTAGGATAATAGGTCTACTCTACATTCCTATCATGCTTTACACCTTAAGGAAATTCTGAGAGATGAGTCCTCCTTTCTTTTACTACACTTGGTACAATGTGGGAAAACGAAAGAAGTATCATAACTTAGGTTAGAAAATTTGAGTTCATGTCTAGACTATGCTTCTTATTATAGTACTTAAGTGGCCTTAGACAAGTAGCATAAACCTCATTTTTCTTCTATGTAAAATAAGGATATACCACTGACTTCATAATATTGTAGTGAGCATTGCATTGTAAAATGTAAAGCTCTATTCTGAATAGTCTTTGTGCTGTAGAAATATTCCAAGCAATAGATGATATGCTTCCTAATATATGAAAATTCTTCAAAGGCAGAATCTATAGTATTTAATTTTTCTGGTGTGCATTTGTTTACTTGTCCAGTTCTCTTCTCCTCTACTAGAATGTAAGGTCAGCGGGAGCAGGGCTTTTCTTCATTATTATTATTATTTTTTAAATCTGAGACCCAGAATAATTCCTGGCAAATGACGGTAATCAAGAAACATTTTAAATTAATTCATTAATGAGTAAATACAGCCAATGAACTATTATAGAAACTGAAAAAGAAAATCCAATCGTCCAGCTCTTCTTTTATTTCAAGGCTGACTTTCCCTGGATGCAGATGTAAACACACTTGAACATTTCATGTTGATTTGTCTGGGAATAGTCAACCAGCATGGATGAAGTAGAATGTCAATCAGTATTTCCTACATATAAAGAAACCCAGTGAGAAGAGCAATCTCAATGACTCAAGATGGTATCCCAAACTCTGAAATCATGAAAATGGATTTAGCCTACCTTCTCCTTTGGGATGTGGTCAGTTGTAACAATCTTCATTTGCTGGTTCTTTATACAATTATTTAAATAGCTTTTAAAATGTATGTATTTATTTTTGTACTACTTTTTAAATTAATAGATAATAGTTGTGCACATTTTTGGGTACAGGAGATATTTTGATATGTCTGTTTAATGTGTTATGATCAAATCAGGATAACTTGGATATTCATCAGCTCAAACATTTTTCTTTGTGTTGGGAATATTATAATTTTTTTCTTCTAGCTATTTGGAAATATACGATAAATTGTTGCCAACTGTAATTTCCCTAGTGTACTACTGAGTACTAGAACTTATTCCTTCTATTGAACTGTATTTTTGTACTTGTCTTTTCAGTAGAACATGTCTGCTCTATAGTATAATGGCTTGTGAAGGAGTTAACTGTTTCCTCACTGAGGACAAACTGCATGATGCATGCCAGGTTCTCTGCCACCAGGGTTGTTAAGGCTGTGAGCTGGAATGTGCAGTGATTAAGCATCACAGAGATGAGGGCCTCATAGGCTAGGACCCTCACCTTCATGCTCCAAATAGACAGCATGGCAGATAACCCTTGTGACAATGAAGTCTTTCTTGAAGATTTGTGTTCAGTACTATTAAGTTAATTTTCAGCATGCAGGTAGTTATGGAGGTAACTTCTATATTCACACAAAATTCTTCCTTGAATAGAATAATTCAGGGTAGCATTCAAAGATTTCTCTCTGAATCTTTATTGCAGTATCATCTTGAATGACAATGGCTGATGTGAATAACTTTGTTCAGAGGTACTGATTATGGACTGAAATTTTGTATTTTTATGTAAATTCCAGGCAAGCCCTTACTCTCATGTATTTGACATTAACATAGCTGGGTAATTTTGAGAATCTGGTGACTATAGTTTTAAATGCACAAAACAAAGTTCCAATGCAAGTAGGTATTTTTCACTAGTGGAAAGACTGAAATATGTTGTAAATATTACAGAAAGGGCAACATTCTAGCTTATCCATCCTGCTACAGATTTATTTATTCTGAACCGTAGATCTAAGTTTTGTAATGGTGCACCCTCAACATCTAGCTTGTCTATCACCTCGGGCCATATTCAGTATTTCCTCAGTTAAAATCCATAAAGGTCTGGATGATCACGTCTCTGCACACAGCAGTCCTTTTGGCATCACTTTGATTTATTTTGAATCAGGAGATTTTAGAAGACCAGAGATACATATAATCCAACAGGGCCCAAACTCTTTTTTGTTGACTGTGTCCAAGTCAAAACACCTGAAGGTCTTTAAAAACATACAGATACTGGGATTCTTACTCTTCACAGTTGTTATTTAGAAAGGGTAGTGCCAGGTATGGTAACCTCAACACTTTGAGAGTCTGAGGCAGGAAGATCACTTAAGGCCAGGAATTTGAGACCAGTTTGGGCAATATAGCAAGACTCCATCTCTACAAAAAAAAAAAAAAAATTAACCTGGCATGGTGGTGCACGTCTGTAGTTCCAGTTACTTGGGAGGCTGAGGCAGGAGGATTGCTTGAGCTCAGGAGTTCGAGGCTGCAGTGAACTATGATCACATTGCAGCTCTCCAATCTGGATGATAGAATGAGTCTCCAAAACAAAATAAAGCAAAACACAGAAAACACCAATAAACAAAACAAAGAATAAAAAATAGAAAGGATAGGATCTGGTCCTGGAATCTGTATTTTTAAAAATATGATGTAGAGTATTTGGGAATAGATTGTCTCTGCCTCAACACTCTGATTTTATAGACAGTAAACTGCAATCCACAAATGGCAGACACACAGCTAGCTAATCACTGAGCACATATGTCCCCAGTTTTTCATCCTGACTTCATCAGCATTCTTTAATTATGATAACAATATCATAATCAGTAACAACTTGCCTGCAACTACCGCTCAACAGGTGCATATACTATATACTTCTTTTGTCCTGCCCTGGATGGCTTACATGCATGATCTTTTTTCATCCTCCAGAAAGCACTGATGAGATATGCCTTCTCTGCTTCCCAGAATAACTAGGCCTCACAGTACCTTCTTACATAGCCAAGTTCCTTTAATGACATTTCTACGTGTTTCCAGATGAGAGTGTGAACGACTGAGCTAGGAAGCTGTTCATCCTTTCAACCAGGAAACTGACCTGGAGGGTTGCAATGTTCATGATTTGAAACAAAAAGATAACAGATATATTAAAATGGGAGGGAAAAAGGCATTTTTAAAAGAACTTAAGCTAAGGGTTGTTTATAAATCTTTGTTTTGGGGCTCCCAGAATTGATCATTGTGACTTTGTTTTCATCAGAAGCTGAAACTTTCTTGGTTACTCTCAAGGGGTAAATTCATTCTCAGTGATAAAATAACTTCCAGACCCAATCAAAACAACTCCTTCTCTTTCTCAAAATTCTCAGCACTTAATAGGGAGATGGGCTATGGACTCCTAAGAATGGAGCCTGAAAGTCTCCAGGGTATTTTCCTGATCAGGCTTCTGGGAGACACGGGATTCCCTGAACTGGATTTTCTAATAGGGTATTTGGAGGAGGAAGGTTTGGAGACAGCATTGCCTTTGTGAATGTGAGGAGGGGTGTGTGTGTGTGTGTGTGTGTGTGTGTGTGTGTATGGAAAGAAGATAACATGGCTCTATGTGTGCATGTGTCATGTGTGTGCACAGACACAATCGAACCTTCTCAAAGTTCTTCCCCTCTCATAGGAACACAGGAGACAACTCTTCCCAGCGGGAGATCAAGCAATCAGATTCTCCCAGCATTTCAAAGTTCTGGGAGTTAGGCTACCTTTTCTCACTTTGGATTTCTAATGTCCTCCAGCAAGTCATTCTCAGTTTACTTGATCTTCTCCAATTCCCAAGGCATTTTTCTCCTTTATGTTAGTTATGTTTTGCTTATTAACAATAGTTTCTAACATAGAATTATTTTTAGAGCAGTTTCAGGTTTCCAGAAAAATTCAGCAAAAGGTACAAAGAGTTCCCAACACACCTTTCCCCCCACACATGGACGGCCTCCCCATCCCCCACACCCCACAACAGAGTGGCCTGTTTGTTAAAATCTATGACCTACATTGATACATCATTGTCATCCAGAGTCCACAAGTGACATTAGGAGTCACTCTTGGTGTAGAAAATAATACATTTTTATCATTTTTATTATAAGGGTTTTGAAACATTTAAAAACTGAAGAAAATTAAAGGCATCTATAATCCTACACTTAGATTTAACTACTGGTAATATTTTGGTTCTATAATTCACTCGTCTGTTTGTGTATGTGTGTGTGTTCTTTTTCCTTATCAAAACAAGATCACATTAAGAATACCACTTTATTATTATTTTCAATTAACACTAGATCTTGAGTATTTTTTTGACATTCTTAAATATTCAAACAAATGATTTTTCATGACTGCATAGGTCTACATTGAATATTTGATCATGTTATTTCTACCCCCAAATTATTATAAATGCTGATGAAACGAATCTCCTCTGTGCCCTTTTTCCTCCCTTATGATAAATTCGTAGAGGCGGGATTCCCATATTAAAGGGCACTCTACCATCAGACTCTTTATAAGGAGCCAACCAGTCTTCAGGAAGATCCACCTATGTGCAGAGAAACAAAGTGCTCTTTTATCTGTAAACTTACCTAAACTAGATCTTTGAACCTAAAAAAACATCAATTTTAAAAGCAATTAAAAAATCTGGTGTCTCAATTTTAATAATCAAGAGAACAAACTCTCTTACTACATGGATCCAAATATCTAGTGTTAAAAATAAACCCATTTAATAAGCACCTTCTAATCCTCTCCTAATAGTTGGGGCTATTAAATAGATGAGTAAGTAATTCTCTGCCCTCAAGAATTCATCCATTAGAGTGGAGATAGATTAGTATGGAACTAAGTTCTGTGATGTGCCAAATTCTTGGTATACGATTAGCGCTCAATGACTATTCATTGAATGCATGCCTTGTGGAAGGGGAGCAGTGGGCAGTGGGATTGCCAAGGAGGAAGTCAGTAATTTTTCCTGAGGGTGGTCAGGAGAAGCTTCCCAGGGGCGGTGGCTTTCCAGTAAAAGTGGCTTGCCATTCATTCATTCTCTAGCTGTTTATAAGCCCTGGACAGTCTTCTGGATACATGGTGATGGTCAAGGCCAACAGAGCCCTTGACCTCACGGAGCTTCTATTCTAGACAGAGAAGATAGACAACAAACCAGGAAACAGCAGTAGTAGCATGCAATGTCAGGTAATAACAGTGGTGTGAAGTGAAAGGCAGACACTGCGTTAGGGTGAAGTTTCTTCCACCTGACTTCCGAGATCAGTAAAGTTTGTCAGGCTGAGATGAGAAAAGCATCTGGGGGAGGAATAAGAGCCTGAATGAAGTCACAGGTGGCTGGTGTGCTCCAAAAAAACTGTGGAAGGCATGGCAGGGCAGAGAGCCTCTGGAGCCCAAAGAGAAACCTGATTTGATCACTGGCCCAAGGACCTCTGATGGGGTTTTGAATGAGGCAGGTATGAGGAAGCATTTTACATAGTTATTCTATATGTTCCCTCCTCCAGCATCAATCTGCAGGTCTAAAAGCCCAACCAATCATTGGCATGATTTGGACCTTCTGAAAAGTGAGGTAGATGTGATTTCAGTGACAAGGTTGCCAGGCAAAATATTGGATATCCAGTTAAGCTTGACTTTCAGATAAACTTGCAATAATTTCTTTTAATATAAGTATGTCTCAAAAATTGCATGTGAATTTGAGAGTCCAGTTTAACTGAGTGTTTCACATTTTCACTTCCCTAAATCTGGTAAACTCTATTAAGGAGGTGGGAATACCAGACCCAGATGCCTGTGTCATCTTGTAAGGACTCAGATTAATCGAGAGAACATTAGAGAGAAACAATAGTCCTGTTTTGGTTTTATTCCTCCCAGGACTAATAAAATTATTTGTTAGATAGTTTCTTTCTTCTGGGGATCTGGGAAGATGATTGTTAATGAATATTTAACTAGAATAAAGAGGGCACAGGCATGGTGGCTTATGCCTGTAATTCCAGCATTTTGGGAGGCTGAGGCAGGTGGATCAGTTGAGGTCAGGAGTTCAGGACTCCCGTGGCCAAGACGGTGAAACCCCCTCTCTCCTAAAAATACAAAAATAAGCCAGGTGTGGTGGCTTGTGCCTGTAATCTCAGCTACCTGGGAGGCTGAAGCAGGAGAATCACTTAAACCTGGGAGCCAGAGGTTGCAGTGAGCCAAGATGGTGCCACTGCACTCCAGCCTGGGCAACAGAGCGGGACTCCGTCTTAAAAATAATAATAAAATAAATAAATGAAATAAAATAAAATAGAATAAAGAGGAACAACCATACTTTCGATGACTGCTGTAGGAGAAGGCCTCTCGTAAGGGTTTCATATTGGGAAGGGTGGGGTGCAAACTCCATATATCGGCTCTTTTGGAATTCAAAAGAGTTGTTGAATGGTTGAAGGAGATTGGTACAGTGCCTGTGTGTTCAGTTGCCCCAGGACCGTCCTAACTTACAGTCCTAACTGTTGTCCCACAGTGATCATGAACAGTGCCACCTTTCACTCTCAAAAATATTCTTCTGGTTTTCAGTGATAAAGGATGTGACCATTTCGTGATGTGGCCAATAAACTCTGAGAACTGGGCTGGACTTTTTATAAACTGGGGATGCCACATGACCTCACTGAGCCTCCCTTTCTTTATTTGTGAGTGATGGGGCAGTGGGAAAAACTCTGAGCTCCCTTCCCAGCTTTGAGACTCTAATTTTGTGGATGTCTCTGGGCACAGCTAATGGTAAGAGGACATTTGTTTACTTTCAGTTTGAAAACGGTGTGAATTCAATTTTCGTATACGCTGTGTCTGTTCATGCTAGCAGGGTTATATTAGTTTCCAAAAATCTTTCAAGAGAGAAAACTTAAAATTTTTGCTTTGTCCTTGGGATATGGAGACCAAATGCTAGGTAGTACCTGAAACAAACAGAGTTTCAGTGAATAAAGAATCGCAAGTGACCAAACACAACATTGGTTAATGTGAGCCCAGTTATGTAAGGAACATTTTAGATTTAACAAAATTGTGTAAGTGATACCAGAATATAATTAAATTTCTACCTTTTTACTCCTCTCTTACTTATGATGCTCCCCTAAACCAGGTTTATGTAAATCCTTCCAGATTTTGAAATACAAATCTGTATTTGCATTCATTTACATACATAGACATATAGTTTTTTTAAATAAAAAATATGTACTTAACATTTTTAGTACGTTGCTATTAATAATTTTCAGCCATCCTTCTCTTTCACTGAAGACAGATACATCTCAATCTTTTTCTTTTTTTAGCTGTGTGGTGTATCAGAGTGTGGGTATATCAAAATATATTGAAATAATCCTTTACTGATAGAGATTTAGTTTGTTTCCAATTGTCTGCTATACATACACATATATATGTATATTCATGTAGCATACATTCTAGAAATAGAAAAACTCATCTTAATAGTTATTGCTAAATTGTTATTTTAAAAGGCTCTTTTGATTTGCATGCCAAATTGAGGGTGTGTTCCTGGAACTTGAAGAGAAATTTTGCATGAAAGCAAGGAGTCAAGGTGTTGGTTTGTCCTGAAATTTAGCTCTAAGTAATCTTTTTTTTCTTTTCTTTTTGGCAGTGATTCCTTGATCTGTGCAGTTGCATCAAACCTAGACCAAATTCAATCTTACTTATGTATAAACTTGGTCTCCATGACCTTGTGTTTATCTGGGGAGTGATTTCTTGGTGTAGGCTGCAGTCCAAATATGAATGACCCTGATGGGAGAACACTTTTATCCTTCCATCTATAGAAGCTGAATTAGGCTTACTGGGATTAACTGGGACTGAAGGACTTGTTCATCTACTTTAATTATCCTGCCAATGAGAGCTTTTTTCCAGGCTGGATTTTGGATCACAAGAAGAATGGAGGCTGAAGAGAGTGATAGCAGAGCTCAGTTAAAGATCTTACAGAAAAGGCGCTCAGAGGGGAAACTCTCGCCTAATGTAATAGATAAGATTTTATTTTATTTTTTTCTTTTCTAAAGGAGAGGCCATATTTAAAAACAAAACAAAACAGGTGCGTTTTGTAAACTTTGAGTGTTTTGGCTCGTTGATGAAATTATTTCTCTAAGAAACCACATGAAAAGACAGGAAGAAAAAAGGTATGGTTTTCTTTGCTCTAAAGTAAATCAGGCTGTTCTGTACTGAAACTTGCACCCATAAAGCCAAAGTTAACAAAAGGATGAAAGCTGGGAAAATTGAGGGACTAGGAGAGCTGAAGACAAAGACTGGACAAAATGGCCATCGTGCCATCATTGTGTTCTCTGCTGCCCTCTAGTGGTCCTGCGGGGGAATTGGGTGTAAAAATGTCTGAAGGTCATCCTTACGGAGCTGAATTGTAGAAGAGAGAAAGGTGGCAATAAGGTATATCCCTTAAAGCGGCCCATCTCGTCAAATAGCCTGTCTAACGATGAGGGAACAAATATTCTCTCATAGAAGCCGTAAAACAGTGGAGAGTATGCTGCAATGAAGCTATCTAATAGTAGAAAAGAAAAATTATGGGGAACAGGACACCCTTTCCACTTAATTCAGTGCAACATATATATATTCAGCAAAGACCCCGTGCCAGATTCTGTGCCCAGCACTGGAAATGCAGGGAAGAATTCAACATAGCTCCTTGGCTTGGGGTGATCCAAATGTAGAGGGTGGGGCACAAAAGAACAAGTGAGATTGCAAATAGCCGTATAAGAGGCATTTGACAAGACGTTTGCTCTTGATAGTAATTCTTCAGTCAAAATGAGATTACTCATGGAGCATTTTCATTTGTTCTAAAGTAGGAAAACATTGCCTAGATCTGGGTAGCGGTGACGGCTCAGGGAATGGATAAAGTTTTCTTTCTTCTCTCTCTTTTGTAAAACACTGAATTTGGGCTGCTGAGATGGCACAACTATGACAGCTCAAAGTTTTAGTCTTGGTTTGAAGATGAAAGTCAAATCATGTACACGAGTTCTTTATTCCTCTGCAAAATAAATTCCTCTGTGAACTACAGGGAAATAAAAGGCTCTACTGAGGGAGATTGTCACACTGAATGGCAGCAGAGTCAAAGATGGCCACCTGCCCCCTATCTGTGCAGAGCTGTGCCTGATGCTCCTGAAGGAATCTTTTGTAGGCTCCTCCCCATCGTCAATCTTAGGAACCCTCTTTATTTAGGGACATGGGCTTTGCTAAGGAATTCTCTCTTTCAGCTCTTTTGCTATCATTTAGTAAGAATTGATCTTCCACTCTTTGCATTAACCAAGAAGCAAGAGAGAGCATGAGGAAGAGTTAGATTAAAGGTGAGGGTTCTTTTTCAGTATCCAGAGAACCACTAATGTAATTGTGTGTGTGTGTGTGTGTGTGTGTGTATTTAGGGAAGCTATTTGTACCTTAATCTGGAATTTATTAGAAGACCAAGGACTAAATCTCTTTAGCATCCATTCCCCTGCCTTCTTGCGTTCACACTGGACTTTTTACGGGCAATCAGTCCTTCGTACCCTCTGTCCTTACGGCTTTAGAGTTCATGCCATCTCTGACAGGTAAACCATAACTGGCCACTCAGAGTTTGACAACCTCTGGCAGCATGGTAAGTTCAGGGAGGGGCACAAAACCTGGACTGGACCAATCAGGGAGGTCAAGGGACTCCATTTGGGGGTGTTTATGGAAGCTCTTGGGGCAAAGCACTCTCTTTATTCTGGGGTTTCTTAGTCATTTCTTGCATTGCTATAAAGAAATACCTGAGACTGGGTAATTTATAAAGAAAAAAAGTTGAACTGGCTCACAGTTCCACAGGCTGTACAAGAAGTATGGTGCTGGCATCTGCTTGGCTTGTGGTGAGGCCTCAGGAAAGTTACAATCGTGGTGGAAGCAAAGGGAAAGCAAGCATCTCACATGGCAGGTGCAGGAGGGAGAGAAACACTGATGGGGGAGGTGCTACACGCTTTTTAAATAACAAGATCTTGTGAGAACTCATTCACCATCATAAGAACAATACCAAAAGGATGGTGCTAAGCCATTCATCAGAGACACCTCCATGATCTGATCACCTCCCTCCAGGCTCTACCTCCAACACCTCCCTCCAGGCTCTACCTCCAACACCTCCCTCCAGGCTCTACAATTCGACATGAGATTTGGTGGGGACACAGATTCAAACCATATCATGGGGTAAATAAAAAAGATGGGACATAAGCATGGAGCTATTGATATCTTTCCGTCATGAAGAGATAAGTTATTTAAGAGTGAGACCACACTAGAGGAAAAAAACAGACTTGATGTGATGGTCCTAATGACACTGTTTGAGTTCCTGGATACAGTCATATTTGCAGCCTCATATATTTAGCCATGAACTTTTCAGTTAAGTGAGCCAATCTTTTGTCTCCTTTGTATGCACTGAATCACTTGAAGGATTTGTTAAAATACCTATTGCTGTGCCCCACCTCCAGGGTGCTGCTTGTGAACTTGCATTTCAAATGATTTTCCAGGAAATGCCAGTGCTACTGGTCTGGGAACCACACTTTGAGAACCAGTGGCTTATAATCCTTTTTTGGTTTCCACTACTTGTAACCAAAACATCCTGACTGATACCAGAAGATCTTTCTAAATGAGAAAGAATCTCATTCTTTGAAGAATTAATAGAATAAGATCAAAAAGAGTGTGTGGGACCTAGTCAATAAGCACTTGAAAAAATAACATGACCACAGTTCATGGGGACCAATCTGACACTTTCTTTAGGGGGTTTTCCATTCTGTTTCTAGTCACACCTGATCCCTTTTTGTGGCTAAAGGCAAAGCCGATGGAATATATGACAAATGAGCAAAAACAGCAGGACTAATATGTGTTTTGTCAAAGACTTAAAATGCATGCATTGAGAAAATGCACATTTTTTCACTCTGATCCAGTCTGTCAATAAAATGCTTTTCATGAGAAACATCAAAGCCATTTCATCTGCAAATTTCATATTTTTGAATCCCTTAATCTACACTGTTGACAAAATTTCTGTCAAGTGCCTCAAACCATTGTATTAACAAATTTCGTTTTGTCAGTCATGATTTAGCCTGCTTGCAAATGGATTTTGTAATATTCTGCTCCATCTTGCAGGAAGAATACCTAACAGGCAATGCCTCAATCTTAATATTGAAAGCGAGTGAAGAGGGAAAGTAAAAGTGGTGTCAGAGCCTGCTCATTTAGCACATTGATCAGATGTCCCTGTGCATTTTAACTAAATCCAGCTCATCTGAAGTCTTCCCTGGGTAGTGCAAGCCACAGTGAAAGTAAGGGTATTACAACTGATGAAATCACACAGTGCTATTCATATCTTTCTGTTTGGCCTTATTTGTTCATCACAGCCTTTCTGTCTTCACCTCCAAGACTTCTTATTGCGGTTAGTTCTGGTAGCTTGCATCACCCTTCACAAATGTCCCTAATTGCAAATTCAGGAGGATGGCATCTAGATTCCGGTGTCTTCTGATTCCACCATGACTTCATTCTAATTACCATGTCACTAAAGCAAAGAATTGTCACTAATGTTTTCCAGAGATGCTGTACGAGCATCTTGCTGTTTCTGCTCAAGAGGAAGCTATGATGGGTGATCTCAAGCTTGAGATGTTTGTTTTCTGCTTTGCTTCTTCCTAATTCTTGGTGTAGGATGATAAGGAGAAGAGAAAATACTGAATCTCCTGATAGCCTCTGACATGCTAAATTGCTGTTTTTTTAAGTACTTCAAAACAAGAAAGTCATAGGCTAAGGCCATTAGTTCAAGTTATGTGGATCCCCTGTGGAAAATTTGCAGATGCCAATGTATCCCATAGGGAATTAGACATCTCCTTCAACTGCAGAGAAGAAATGCTCATTGGCTTAAATATTGAGCAGTTTGAATTAAAGTCCTGACTCCACATCATAATAGCTGTTTGACCTTGAGAAGTCACTGGACATTGCCTTGCCAGGACATCTCTTCACCTGCACAATGGCGTTAAGAGAACCATTTACCCTGCAGACTTTCTAAGCTCCTAGAGAGATCAAAGGGGAGGACTTTATAAGCCAAAGTTTAGGGTGATTGTCAAGTGTTAGATATAGACAAGGCTGCATTGGATATTGTTTCAGAAATGCTACTTTTAATTTCACTATCTTAGAGGAGGCACTACGTTCATCTCTGTGGTATAAGCCAATGGAAGAGTGGTGATGAAGTTTGAGAACTTGCTGCAAATCTCTTCAATATTTCCCTTGCATATGGCCTGAAAACCTGCTCTTAGGTGATCTTTGGAGTGTGGCATGTGAAGGAGAAAGACCACATATAAAATGTGTTGATAAAGGTTTCTGTGGGGAAGTGCATATATATACCACATTGGTTGCCTCAATGACCATCATTAGAAACAGAGATAGATTGGTCTGATGCAGGAATAGTTAAGACCTGACACTTAGAATCCTGCCCTTGAAGAGCAGGTAGCAGAGGGCAGCAGGCAGGTGGAACCGATTCCCTGTATGTCTAAGGGAGATAAAAGGCCACACCAAGGCCTAACATTTTAGTTTCCAAAATTTTGCTGTCATCCATTCCCTTACCAAGGAAGAATCATCTCATATCTGAGACACTTTGGACCCCAAACTATACACAGGAACAGTGGTCGCTACAAAAGCTCTATGGTGGCCAAGTTTGGGTGGCTATGATTTTTTCAGTGGAACCCCGTGTCCAGAATTATGGCAAGGATAGGGAGGTCTGTGTGTTTTTGCACATTCCTTCTTGACCCTTTTGAGACCTTTTCAACCTTCTCTTTTCCGGACAAAACTACCTTAGCTCTGGTCCTCACTCTTCCCAAACCCTCTTCATCTCTAGGGCCATCTAAATCCATGCTTCCAGCATGGCAAGTGATGTGCAGCTAATAATGACTTCTGGAGCTCTCAGCTCCAGATTTGCTGTCTGAAGCTCAGGAAATCAGTACACAATTAGGGAGAAACAAATCAATTACAATAAGTGACAAACAAACAAACTCCTTTTTCTCAGAAGCCAAAGCTCGTGGAGTGAATTACAGAGACAAGAGCCTTCTGGGCTAGTGGTTTCTGAAGAATCGGCTTCAGGATGGATGTCCACAGACATTAGGAGGAAGCAGGCCTGGGGCAGACCAAGGGTAGAGAGAAAAGTAAAGTAGTAGCCTCTGGCCACAGGTTCTGCACATTCTATTGCACGTAACTGATTATTTCCCAGGAAACATTTGCATCAATCTTTGGTTTGTAGAAGCAGAGACAAGCCCACAAAAATAAACTACTATGTTAGATAGTATGGCAATCAGGACTTTTTAATTGCAAATAATGGATAATATCACCTAAACTAGCTTATGGGAAAAAAAAATAAATGAAACCCTCTTGACTTACATAGCTTAATAATCTAAGGGTAAATTTTACATTTGGTGCAGCTGGATATAAGAGCTCATGCTGCCATAGATGTGATTTTTTTATTCTGCATTTCTTGACTTAGTTTTCTCTTTGGAGGACTCATTCGCAGACAGGTTTCTTCTCATAGAAGCAAAATGCCTGCTTCTGGTTCCCAAAGTCACATCTTACTAGTTTCAATTTTGGCAGAAAAGTGTTGGAGACTCTATGCCAAACATTCCCAGAAAAATTCCTAAAATTCACTTGATTTGGGTGGCTAGGGCCACATGCTCACTCCTGATGCAAAGACCATGTGAGGAGGACTCAGTCCTCTCACTGGCATAAGCATGGGTTGTATATTCCACCCAGAAGGGCTTAGGAGGACTGAGATGGAGCAGGTTGGAGAGCCACTGAAAATCAGAGCTGATGGCATAAAAGAAAGGTCTTTCAGTCATGGCTTGGTGTTAGAATACAAAAATTGCTATTTTAAGCTGAAAGTAATTAATGATATTCAATGCTTAGAAGATGGTTGGAAAGGCTGAGATCAGGCTCCAGGAATGACTTTGAAAAGAGTAAACAGACTTAGCTCACATAGGGAATGGCCTCTCTTTCTACCCAGGAAACTGGAGAATTGACACGCTGTCCTACAAAGTGCTGGCTTCTGGTCATACTCTCTTCGTGTGATCCAGGAATCAAGAAGCCACCATCAGAACCATTGGTTCCAGAGCCATGATACATGTGCTGAATCCACACCAGCAAAATGGCACTCTCCATCCTGCCTCATGACACCCACAACGCTACTAAGTCCCTTCTGTGGAACTGTACTAGCCCGACATAGAAAAATCAAATATTGTTGTGTCAACTCTAGCCAGCAGAAGCAGTGGAAGCATGGCTTCTCTCTCACTGCCATCTTCCAGGTCTTGCGCATCGCATCCCATTGGCCAAACCTAAATGATATCTTGAAACTTGGGGGGGTCTAAGAAAAACAGCATTTAGCTTTACAGCATCTGTAGCCACTAGAAGGAGGGTGAAATGGAAGTTAAATGGTCATCGTCATGGCTACCTTGGAGGGCCAGTTAGGAATGTCTACCATAGGTAAGATTTAAATTGCACACAAGGCCTCTCATGGATATTCTCTATGCTAAACACTTCTCCTGGAGGAAACCATCTTGCTAGGGCAAAGCTGCCCAGACCCATGGAGGAACAGATATGCTGCATAGGAGAGAGTCACTCATGGGCCACTATGGAAGCTCAGTGAGGGGTCTGCTGTATGCACCTAGCTGGAGAAGAAACCCAAACATATCAACATGGGGGAAACATGAAGTTCATATGATGCCTGGCTGGACAGACAGCAGCAAACCATGGAGTAGAGAGCATGCCAAGAAGGAAGAACGCCAGGCTGCCTTGACTACACACTCATGGCTGCTCCTGGTTCTGGTGACCCAATCTAAGACTGTCATTGTGTGTGTTTAGATTTCATGACCCTTCATTCGGACAATGCTTATTTATAGTGTTATGATAGCCAATGTTTCTTGTATGCATAGCATGGGCCAGGTCCTTCTACGCCCTTCACAGATATAATTCCATTTAAGCCACACTGCAATCCTGTTCCATAGGGACCAGCATTCATTCATTTATTCAACAAATATTGTTGAATGCCCTCTATGTAGCAGACCCAGTCCTAAGTGCTGATGTTCTAGCCATAAACTAAGCAGACAAGGATCCTTCCCCTTACGTCTTTTGTATCCTAACAGTAACTATTATTATTATTCTTATTTGACGGGAGGAACTTGAGGCACGGGAAGGTTGCATCAGTCACTCAAGGTCATTGGGCCAGTGACTGGCATATTTGAACCCTGGCAGTCTGGCTGCAGAGCCTGTGCTCTCCATCACCTGGCAACACTTCCACTCCTTCATGGCTGCCCTGAATAGGACCTTATCTCCATTTCGCTGATGGATAAATTGAGGCTCAGAGTCTATTAGGTGATGTGGTCAGGCTCATAGGAATAGTAAGAAGCAAAGCTGAAGCTCTGTCACACCCATACCAGCCACAGTGAAATCTTTTTAGGCGACATTCTGACTCCAAGGCTCAGCACATTATTATCCTGCCTTCCCTGTAGTACTCCCAATGATGATAATGGTGATGATGATGATGATGATGATGATGATGATGATGATGATGAGATTCGAGGGCTGGCATTCCAGGGCTAACTAGGTGCCAGGCTCTGACCTAATTGCTTTACATCTCAGTTAATCTTTACTACTTTGTGAAGTATGTGCAATTATTATCCCCATTTCACAGGTGAGAAAAGTGACACGAAGAGTAATTTTCCCAAGATCACACAGCGAGAAAATGGGAGAGCCAAGGTTTAAATCAGCTCCCCTAATCCAAAGCTATTTGAAATTCCTCTTGACCTCAGCAAACCTCTGTCTTTCCCTCATAATCAGAGGAAGGGATTTGGGAGATGGCACAGAAAAATACTTTTCTTACTGCAAAAAGCATCTCATTTTCATCTGTGAACACAAGTTCAGAATTGTGGTCAAGACTTACCATTTTGCCAAAGCCACATTGGATATGTGTTCATGCCAGCACATGGCCAAGAGCAGTTGATAGGAAAAAAGAACCATCCTATGCCAGATTTTCTTTAGCGCTCATCCCCTGCTGCCCCTTGCTGTTCCGGTTGAAGCCAACTCTTGCTTTGGCTCATGCCTCTGCTTATTTGCAGTCATATTTCCAAAGGATATATTTTTATTGGAGCAATAATTTCCATCATAAGTTAAATAATTTGGCAATTTGCCTTTTGCATTGCAGGAAAGAAGCCTGCATTACTTAGATTTAACTATTTCATGCCAGTCTCAGGAGCTTTTCCAGGGGAGTAACCCCTGGAGGTCCAGCCCCCGCATCCTTATATCTGTTAAGAAATGTATCATGCTAAGGCTTTTCAGGCACTGCTGACATTTTTGGGCCAGGTAATTTTTAGTTGTTGGGATTGTTCTGTGCATTGTAAGATGTGTGGCATCGTCCTTGGCTTCTTCCCACTAAATGCCAGTCCTGGTTCCCCAGTCGTGACAAACATAAATGTGTACAGACATGGTCAGATATCCTCCTGTGGTAGGGGGTGGGGTGGGCAAAATTACTCCTGTTTGAGAACCATAGGATACAAGTATGAAATTGGGAGCCATAAAGACTTGCATTCTGAGCACTGCTCTGGCTGTGTGAACTTGAAGGGTAAGTGACTCCTCGGACACTCAAGTGTGCAATGGAAATGACAGCAGTACCCACCTCATACAGTTGTTGGAAGGATTAGCTGAGATCATGTGAGAAATATGCAATGGTGGAGATTGCTATGTGTTCCCTGAAATTTGTCCATCTTATTCCTGGATACAAAGTCACTCTACACCTCCCAGTCTCCCTTGCAGCCAGGTGAGGTCATGTCTCTGGGTTCTAGCTAATGGAATATGAACGAAAATCATGTGAGCTAGGTCCATAAAAGCTTCCTATAGGTGAACCTCCATGATCTCTCCCTGCCTGCCAGCTATTGGCAAAGTCTCTGAGACTGCAGGGCATGTGAGATCCACAAGATGGAAGCAATCTGTGTCTCTGTTTGGCTGCATGGAGCATAACTGCAGTCCCTTCCTTTCCCTGCTGACTAGGCATTTTGTGAGCACAAAATAAGCTTTTTAAATGTTAAATCCCTGAAATGTAAGCATTTATTTGTTACAGCAGCTAGCATGATCCTAACTGCTACTCTACAATGTATATAACTACCTATGGTACATAATACACATCAATAGATGTTAGATAATACTATTTTGCTAGTAACAGGTGAATCCCATCATGGTATTCTTACCTTAAAGATGATTGGAGATCAGCAAGAGGAAGAAATGGGAGCTGAACTGATTGACACATATTATGATGTGTTTTTAACCAAGTTGTGAAATTTGATAGATGAGTCAGTATCAGCTCGTGTCAGACATTCAAGCGCAATCTTGTGAGCCCCACGAAGCATCTCAACAACTAGCAGACTTGGCTCCTCCCATAGCATAGATCTTGCCCATCTGTAAGTAGAATCTGTGATAATCTCCCTCTCTGGCAAGGGTAGTGTCTAAATCCAAGGAAAAAGTGTGGTTTAAGAGGACTCTGGGAAGGCCTTGGGTTCCAAAACTTCTTCTTATCAGTACTAGTAATTCATATTTCTGTGGGGAACTGCATTTTAATAATGTGCATTGAACAAAGGCAGCGCTTAACCCAGTAGGAGTTTAGACTGATAAAATGATTATGGAGACAGACCCCAAGTCCCACAGGGAGGATTTAGTGGCTGTATTCTTTTTCTGTTCTCTACCATAATCCTGTGCCTTCCCTAATGTTGAAGATGCTTACAACACTTGAGCTTTGGAAAAACTGTAAACATTTCACCTACTTTCCTTCTATGAATATTTATTGCACACCAACGATGGTAGGCTGAAAAATAGCCCCTCAATGACGCCCAGGCCCTAATCCCTGGAACTTGTGAATATGTTACTTTTTATGGTAAAGGGGACTTTGCAGATGTGATTATGTTAAAGATCTGAGATGGGGAAATTACCCTATATTACTTAGATGGGTTGAATATAATCACAGAGTTTTTATAAAAGGGAAGTAGGAGGATCAGAGTTAGGTGTGACAACCGAAGCAAAAGGTTGGAATGATATGAGTTAAGGATGCAGGTGGCCTCTAGAACTTGAAAAAGACAAGAAAACATATTCTCCCCTCAAAGCCTCCAGCAGGGACCTAGCCCTGCCAACAACTTGACTTTAGCCTGATGACAATTATTTTGGATTTCTGACTTGCAAAACTGTAAGATAATATGCTTGTTATAGAATAATAAAAGAATACAGTTTGGATGTGGCTATGATATAGGCTAGGATTCTTCTAGTTGTGACAGAAAATCCAGCACAAACTAGTTCCTGGTATGCCTATCACAGAGTTCAGATAGTGTGATCAAATCTCCCCTCCCCCTCATTATTCCTGCTTCGCAAATTCTAATTCTCTTTGTCCTGATTCTTTTTATTTGATGTTTTGTGGGGTTTTTTGTTGTTGTTTTTTAGAAATGGGTCTCACTATGTTGCCCAGGTTAGTCTTGAACTTCTGGCCTCAAAGGATCCTCCCCTCTCAGCCTCCCAAGTAGCTGGGACTACAGGCTTCAGCCACTGTAACTCTCAGTTCTGACTTTCCCTGCCTCACTCAGCCTTGTTCCCTCTTACTTCACAAATAAAAGATGGCTGCCAGCAACTCTAGAAAAAAATAAGTACAGTTCATTGAGTGGCAAAATGATATCTTCATCCAGAATTTACAGGCCAAATGTTAGAAGTGTTCTGGTTGGCTGACTTGGGTCACATGTTTATCACTGGCCTAATCACTGGGACAAAGGGAATCATGTAGTATGATTGGTTAATGGCTGTCCCCTGAGAACCATATGGAGTACAAGATGAGTAATTATTCAAATGAAGTGGGGGGCTTTCTTTCCAGAGGAATGAAGAAAAACATGCAGGATAGATCAACTTCTGATATGACCATCAAAGTCAGGAAAGGTTTTGCATACTGATTATAACAAAAGTTTTAAATGAGTGTCTAAAGAAGTCCACCATGATCACCCCTCCACCTCCTTGCCTGTTTTTTTTCTTTTTCTTTCTTGTATTTATTTATTTATTTATTTACTGAGATGGAGTCTCACTCTGTCGTCCAGGCTGGAGTGCAGTGGCGCTAACTCAGCTCACTGCAGCCTCCTACTCCCAGGTTCAAGTGATTCTCCTGCCTCAGCCTCCCGAGTAGCTGGTATTACAGGTGCCCGCCATGATGCCCAGCTAATTTTTGTATTTGTAGTAGAGACGGGGTTTCAGCAGGTTGGCCAGGCTGGACTCGAACTCCTGACCTCAGGTGATCCACCTGCCTCCACCTTCCAAAGTGCTGGGATTACAGGCGTGAGCCACCGCGCCAGGGGCCTGTTTTCTTCATTAAAGGAATGGCTGCATCCCAATTTCTATCTCCACATCTAAAAAAAAATAAAAAAATAAAAAAAAAGTGATTGCTGAAAAGGTTAGAGCTATCTTGGCTCTCCATTTTGCCACTGATCCTATTATATTTTGGGCTAAGAACTTCCAAGAATCAACTCCTGGGCAAAGCTCTTAGGACCCCCTTTGCAAAGGCTAACTCGAATGCATGTAATTAATCATTGTAACTATTTAATTTTCTTATGGAGAATGTCAGACTTCCCTAAAGAAGCAGAGCTCCTGATTTCTGGCAGCATTTCATACCTAGAATTAGCTCTCAGCTCCTTTTGCCCTGGCCCCGATCTTTTCTGCACATTAATATAGCTTATTGAGTTCCTGTGGAGTTGACCACAAGAGCCATCAAGTGAATTTCTTTCCACTGTGGTGCGGGATTAGGATAATGCCAGTGAGAACCTGCTGATTATCTAAAAATGACTCAAGGAGCGTGCGTCTGACTCTATTAATCTTTCCTAATTTGTGCCAGCCTGTTACGTTTGAATTCAAGGATTTTCTCCTTGCCTTGGTATTTAAATGCTCTCTGGTTAAGATCGTCCCCCAGCATGTGTGTTTGTGCTGGTGTGGATGTGTGTGTGTGGCGGGGCGCATGGGTAGTCTTCCAGCTACATTTAGAAGCTGCACCCCTTGCTCCTGGCAGGAGCCTTGGAAGCAGACGTGTTGAAATGGAAACGGATGGGAATACGGAGAAGGTGCTTCTGGGAGGCTCGAGGCTTCCTGATTAACGTACTCTAGATGCGTCTGGGTTGGGCTGTGGGAAAGGGTTGTCTCCCAGTGACAGTTGTCCAGTGTTCCCCAGGTGTGGTCCACATAGTAGATCCACGGTGTGGGGTGAGCTAATTGGTGTCTTGCAGTGGAGGGAGCTCCTAAGTGATAAAAGGTCTGTGGAACAGTCCACTAAACAAAAGGAAACACGTTTCTTCCTGCAGAACTTCTCAGAACTTTTATTTTTGCTCGTCTACACTGTAGGTCCGTAAGAAGAACAAATATGTAACATTTTCCTAACTTACTTGACAACAGACTAGTTCTGCATGACAACTTCATTCGCTCATTTACCAGATATTTATTTGGTGCTCATCACACACGAGGATCTCTGTTGGGCACAGGGTACGCCATTTTGACATGAGCAGACTCAGCCCCACATATCCCAGGGCTGACATTTCAGGGAACCCTCTCAGGGAAATGTGGTCATAACCCATTATATTTGCCTTGGAATAATAGGTTTCTGGCTTAATCTTCTTGTTCTGAAGAACTGATTTATGAACTGAACTGACGCAGTTTGAAAGAGAGAATAGCAGACATTGTTTAGTGCCACAGAACATAACTATTAGAAAGAAGAGCCTTCTGTTCTATGGCTTTTTATATCTTGTGGGATATTATAAATGTATACTTGTGATAGTTAGGGGTTCAGATAGCTATACTTGGCTCTTTAGGTTTTAAGGTCCTTGAAAGTTGAAATCATGGCCTATTTTCTTTTCTTTTTTGTTTTCCCTTCTATGTTAGGAAGCCAAATCTAATCAGACAATTCTTGGATTTTATAACCAGATAAGGAAAGGGCAAGAGTGAGGTTGGCTTTAGGTACTGCAGATCCTGCGAATCAAACACCCTGATGTTACTGTAGCCTCTTCTCTGTCTCTGTCTGTCATGCACACTTTCATGTGTGCACATACACACATATATACACACATGTACACACACATCGTCTTCCTCCTCTCTTCATGTGTCACTTCCTTTGCTCCCCCTGCAGTCATTCTCCTCCACCTGCCGGGGGATTTGGCCCTGTGACAGCCATGAGGTCATAGTCCCATGTCTACTTGACCACAGCCTGAAGAGAAATTTGATCATGGTCTCCAGAGAGAAAGTCTCAGAGCAGGGCTTTGACTATGCTGTGCTCATGTCCATCCCAGGCCATCCCTGTGAGCACAGGAGGGGATTCACTGCAATAACCCACTACCCAAGATCATGGCCCTGGTACCTACTCTGTTACCAGAAGGGAGATACACAGTGGGTGATCCAAACAACATCCCCTTGAGTTCCACAAGTCTCAGGAGTATTGAGGAGATTGCAGGCACTCAGTAAATAGCTGCTGGATAAATGAAACAATGAGATGTAGAAAATAAATAGTACCTGGATGTGGGATTATTTGTAATTCAATAATGTGTTCTCCCATTCTATTACAGTCTTGGAACGTAGTAAATGTTCAGCAAAAATTTGTATAATGAGAGAGAAGTTCTCTGTTTTGGCTTGACATTATATTCAGTTTTGTTGCATTTGTCTTATTTTCTTTGGAAGCCTCTGATCTTAAGATCTTTATAAAAGTGCATTTTCAGAATTTTGGGGGTAAATTTTGGGGGAGCTTCCGCTTATTCTGCCCCAGTAAGTTTTCCTCTTTTCATCGCCTAGTGCTGATAGTGCATTCTATTTCTCATTAACCTCCCTGCTTTCTGGGTATTTGGTTCCTCCCTTCTTGTCCTTATAAAGATAGTCGACCTTCACTTTATCACTCCCTTTAATGAGGTTCCACAATGAGTTACAGGTCTGTATGCACTCTCCTAATTTCAGCCCAAGAAACTTCATGTCATTTTATAGGCTGATGCAACACACAGGTAGGGAGGGCCAAGTGGTAGCCGAATAGTGACCTTGGGCTGGAGAATTAAAGCTGAGGGTCTGTGGACTCCTCCCATCTCTCCTCGTATTTCTTCTGAAATACAACTCCATAGGATCTCAATTCTAATCACTGTCTTATTAGGAAAGATGGAAATGAACACCTGTGTGTAGGGAGCTGCCTAAACATATGGCCAATGTCTCTAGCATGAGAGCCTTTTTGCCTTTTTGTTTTGTTTTGTTTTGTTTTGTTTTGTTTTCTAAACTGCAGAGAGGATTAGGTAAGGTTGGAGGGGAGAGCAAAAATTTAGTAGGTTAATCCTTATAATAGGTTAATATTTTTTGCACATTCATGACATGCCAGAGATTATATTAGTTCCTTTACAGTTAAGAGTTCATTCAATCCTCAAATCAGCCGTTTGAGTATTGTTTCTATTTTACAGTGAAAGAAATTGAGCTTCAGAGATTGGGAAAAATGCACGGCCCCTCTGTTCTCAGACATCAAATGCATAGGTCTTCAATAAAAATTGAAGCAAAATTCTCATGCTCTCCCAAGTTTGTGCAAGGTAGTAGTCAAGTTCTGCCATCAGCATTTTGAGATGCATATAGTAGTATGCATTTGGAGGCAGCTGTGACTTGGGGAAATTGGGGCTGGATTTAAAAGTCGTTGTGTGCAGTATGACTCATTTCTTTCCACAAGACTCAGTTTCTTCATCTGCAAAGTGAGCATCAGGCATCCACTTATCTCATAGATATGATAATGGGTGAAATTCAGTTTGTGAATTGAAGAACAGCTCTGTGCAGAAGTTTGTATTGAGCGTCAGCATAGAGGAGGATCTTGAATGGAATTTGTAGAGTTGTTAGAACTGCCCTGGGAGCCTGTGTGTGGGGATTAATCTCATGATCCATGTGTTCGCTTGCCATTCAGCTCTCTAGGGTAGAAGAGATCCCAAGGGCAGGTGATGGTGTGTCAATGAGTGTTAATGCAATCTTAGTGGCTGTTTCCAACTGGCAAACTTTATGCATCCAGCCATCCCCACCATGGTTATCTGTAGACTATCTACTCTCCTCACCTGCCTTGGATATTCCTCTGTTTCCTTGCACACTGCTAACCTATCTCCCTTACCATCCTGAAGTAGAAGTGTAGATCACAGAAGAGCAGAGCTAGAAGAGGCTCTTGAAATAATCTGTAATGAAAAGTTCCTAATTTCCCCAGCGTTTCTCAAAGCCTGGGACACAAACCACTGGTGGCACTTGCAATTTGTTTAGGTGCTAAAAAACAAATACTCCATTTTTCATTTTACTGATAATGTAGTTGTTTGAAGACATGTTAGAAAAACACTTTAGTTCTTTATTTATAGTAAGGATATCAAATTTCCTTTTAAATATATTTGTTAAAAAACAATCATAGTACACAAATTACATGCAAACATTGTGATGGAGATTGTATGCCATTGCAATGTATAATACAGCTTAATTCTCTCCTTTTTTTTTTTTTTTTCCCACAAAGGAAGTAATTGGGGCCCAGAGAGGAAAGTGATTCATCCAGAGATGCACAGACCATGTACAGAGCTAGGGCTAATATTGGACCCGGGGCTTCTCTTCCAGGGCTGTGCTCATCAGCTCAGTGAATGTCAACTCTGGACCTTTAGTCAAATGTGTTAGGTATGTAACCGAGCTCCTAAAATGTCCTCTCTAAAGTCAGCTAAAACACATTTTGGAGTACTATTCCTCCTTCTTTTTCACTGGATTACGTGTTTGTTTGTTGGTGATCCTTAGTGAGACAAAAACCAATGACAACACCAGCTGGAATTCTGCAACAGTAGTGCTAGGGATGGAGAGGCAGGTGGTGGATTTGCCCATTGAGGCTGATCTCTCCGCTGAGTAGGGACTTAGGATGCTGGCCAGTGCCAGCACCCCCTGTGTATATGAGCCAAAGGCTGCTGCATCTCAGGGCCCTCTGTATGGCTGGGATATGTGCGTGGGCAGCCGAGTAGGTAGGCTCTGTCCCTGGGCCCTCTGTGAGTTTACAGAATTTATAAATCAGAGTCCCACATAAAATTCCACTTTAATAAGAAATAATGGAGAGGAGGTGTTTCATAGAAAAACCTGGAAAATTGCTGTATGGTGGAAAGGGCACTTTGGAGAAAGACAGATCTGACTATAAGTCCCAGCTTTGCCATACACCAGTGGGGCTACTTGGGGTGAGTTAACTTGCTTTTGTGAACCTGAGTTTCCTTAACATGAGAAATCCCCTGTTTCTCAGAGTCTATTGTGAATATTAAATAAAACAACACATAGGAAACGATGCAGCATAGTTCTTGGCATGTAGTAGACACTAGGTAATTCGGAACTTTTATTCTTCATCATCATCATTATTATTATCATGTCGCCCCTCTTAAGGTCATTTTGTTTTAAGAGGGTGCAAAGCTCTAAGCTGGAATATCACACTCAATGAGGAATTTCCAGGTGTCCATGAACAGGTGGTGTGTGTTATGGGTGGTGGTGCTGGTGAAGGTGGGGTTCAGTTCCTTATATGCAAAATTGATGTCACTTCTTTGTAAGTACATGGCTAATTTTTCTTAGGGACCACCATCATCAATCATCCCACACCTAACCACAAAATTCAGAAATCTACTTCTGGCTGAAAAAATCAAGACCTCTAACATAAATGAAGCCAGAAACAGAGCCTTGGGTGCATACCCAGGCAGCAGCCTGGGGCATGTGTATTAACACAGGGTATAGACACAGTTTCTATTGTGGTCATTCTAGGAACCAATTCACCAGAATGTACTTCCTTCCCTTTGCCTCTGCTCTAGGGAAGGGAAAATAAATTTACTCATTCTACTTATGGTTCTAGGAGATTATTCATGAGGCCTATTTTCTTTTTCCAAATGAGTTCTTGCAGGAGTCGGTACCCTGAGCCTGCAGTTCTGAGGGAGCACTCTCATGGTAACGGATTATCTGAAACAACCCCACCTCCACCCTCCCCACTCCATCTTCCCATTCTTCAGTAGAAACACTCCATTCTGGCCCAGTTAGAAACACACAATGACTCATGCTCATGAAGTGTGTTTTGAACTTTAAGTTGCCTCTTCATATTTTTAAATCATTGCATTTAAGTCTAATTCAATAAGATTCTGTATCTCCTTTCAATTTAATCTGTGAGCTGCTTCCGCCTACCTGTTGCTAGGACAACCAGCACCCGCACTGGCTTTCCCTTGTTGTCCAGGAGGAGGCTGTGTTAATTAACTCCCTGAAATTGCGGCCAGGTAATCAATACCAAATGTATGGACTTGGCTGGAATGTTTTAATTAAATTTACAGTAATTTTATTTGCAGTTTCTTCTGCAATCTGCATAGTGGGCAATTGATTTTTATTTCAGATACAATGGCCAGCTCACTAGCCAGGTCATCCCTTCTCTTAAGTGCTTTCTTTTCCATTAGCTGAACCAATGTTAAATGAGGAATAACCGAGATGAACTGTTAACATAATAGTAAAAAAAGAAACGAAACTTAAAATATCAGAGGGATTGAGCTTCTGACAATTAAGCCACCCTCTGGCTGGAGGTGTTTTGCATGAAATAATTCCAGAAGCCAGGGATCAGTAGGCTCCCATGGAAAATATCCAGTGATGATGGGTAGGAAATGCAAAACCCTGTGCCACAGCCTCCTCTTTGTTGCTTAAAATAAAAGATGCAAATAACCAACCTCCACCACCAGTATTCTTGGTAAAGATGTGTCCTTGAAGAACTGGGTTGTACTCCACTCAGGAGAACCGCTCCCTCCTTCCTTCTTTAGGCAGAGTGGTTAAATGTTTGGGCTCCCAAGGGAGGTAAACCTGAGGTCCCCATTCTAGCAATGCCACTGACTCAAGTTTATTAACTTCTCTTTATATCTAAAGGAGAGATTATAAATCCCATCACAGCTTTGTTATGGGATTAAATAAAATCACACACATGGTGAGGTGGATTAGCCCACAATGTTGAAAGCATGGACTCTGGAGTGCCACAGTCTGGGTTTGTGTTTTCACTTGCTGCCTGGATGACCTTAGTCACAATACTGAATCTCTCAAGGCCTCAGGCTTCTCGCCTGTAAAATGTGCATACTGCCACTTGTCTCAAAGTCATGCTGGGAAACCTCTGAAATAATGCACCTAAAGCATTGGGCCTCAGTGCCTGACACACACTTTTTCTGGGGTTTTCTTGAGTTTGAAGTTAGGAGAATTCTTTAGTCCTGGGTAGCTGTAACAGTTTCAGCTAAGCAGCTGAGGATATTAGAACCAAACCTGTTTCAATTGCTTTGGGTGATGAAAACTTATTGAAAGATCTGTGAAGACCCTGGGTGGAACTAGAATCTGTCCCAACAGCCACAGTAACACTCTAGACTCTGTCTCTCCTCTCTTATGGGAGCCTGTCCTCTCTTGGGTGTCTCTCCTCTCTCATGGATGCCTATAGAAGCACCCCCCACCCAAAAAAAGAGTCTTCATCTTCTTTAAGGGTAGAAACATGAGCTGAATTCCCTGCCATTTTCTATGTTTGCCTGGCATTCCCACTTTCCCCAGTGAGAATTATCTTGGGTGGTCTTCTTCCTCTCAGTAATGGGGAGCTTCTGCTGGACAAATTCCCTTTCAAACACATCAGAATCTGCTGAGTTTCCTTATGCACTTCCCTTTGGCGATGACCTTGTTCTAATCCCTTATGGCAGGAGCAGGGACAGAGGCTACTTCTGATGGCTTCACCCAGGAAAACAGCTCAACATAACTAAAACATAGCCTTGGCAGGGTGCCCAGATCCAACAGTGGCACTAAAGCTTCTATGCCTTCAATAGAGGCAACTTTTATTTGCAGATAAATTCTATTATTTGAAATACCCAGTAGGAGCTCACTCGATATCATTGAATGAAGAAGAAAAGGAACAATTTAGGAAGACAGCCATGATTCCATATGGTTCCCTTAAGATGGCGGAAAGGCAACCAACCACTGCCTCTGCTAGAAAGACTTTCAAGACTCATTTTCTGAGAAGGGTCATGTGTTTAACTAAAGGCACTGTTGGCCACAGGAGCTTGCAATGGCCATTAGGGAATGAGTGAAATTTTCTTGTGGTGAACACCTGCATGAAAATCCTTTCTCTCTGCCCACGTCTTATGTCCCAAATAAACAGAAACTTGGTGAGAATATATTAATTTCCCTTCAAAGACAACAGTAGAATATTGCATTGGAAGAGCTTCAGCTAATAGAAAAAAAAATGTGTCCCCTGGTGAAAATATAGTCATCATGCTGGAATCTGAGGATATTTCCCTTGACAATAAAATTAATCTCTTTTATTTTCATTGCATAAGATTATATCCTGATGGGAGACACTGTGTCTATGGAGATATTTTTGCTAATTTACCTGAGTCCAGTTAAAGAACTGACCCTAGTTCATTTTAACTAGGTAAAAGCTGACCCTTGACAACTGGCTTATTCTCTAGTTAGGTTTTCCTGATAAACACCTCTTTCTCACTTACTCTTTCTTCACATTCATCATGAAATTAGACCCAGACAAGCACATTAGGCAGAAACTGAAGTCTATGAAGGAGCAGTAAGGATTGAATGATGTGGGACCCAGTTGCCTGAGCTTTTCTGTAGAGATGAAGGCCTGCAAAGAGGCAGGGGAACTCTGCCCCCTCCAGGTAGCCCATAGTAGAGTTTTAGTGTTGGAATTCTTTGTTCCTCCTTTCCTCCATCTCAAAAGACCTGGATCAGGGCTTGGTGAATTTCTGAAATCTTGAGGAGCTCATAATGGGCTTTAAAACAACATTAACAAAGCTGAAAGCAAAACAACAACAAAATGGGACTTTTTCGTTCTTGATCTTGTTATTGCCTGTGAGCCAATTTCCTTTTCATTCACAGATATTATTTTATGTGATAATTATGAGCTTACATTTCTCCTGTAACATTTCTTCTTCTTTTTCCAACTGCCAAAGCGCAAGAATTGTGTGCATTTGCCAAGTTTCTGCTCTATCCTTAAGTATAGGTTGAGTTTGACAGTAGACATTCTAGCTATGATTCCTCAAAGGCAATAGTGATTTGGAAGAGTTTGCTATGGGCTCAGTGTTCTTTATCTTCACAAATTAGAGCAAAATTGATATAGAGATAATAAAATGACACGGTAAACACATATATAGTACATACTATGTATACGGCACCATTGTAAGTCTTTATGTATAAAATCTCATTTAATTCTCATAGCAGCCCTTTGAGGAAAGTACTATTATCATCCCATTTTTATCCCAAATTTAAGAAACTTGCCCCAAACACATGGTTGGTAAGAGGAAGAGCCCAGATTCAAACTCAGGCAGTCTGGTTTTAGAATCTGGACTTGTTTTATCCCCATGATTTCTGACTTTTAAACTATCATGTGGTTCTTCTTCCATTGGGATTTATCTTTCTAATTTCACTTGGGTTGTTCGTCCATTCATTAACTTGTTCATTCCATTATTCACACATTCAAAAAATATTTACTTGTTATCCAGTATGTTCTGACTTTGTACTGGACTGCAATGATAACCAGAGTGGCCACAGGCCTTGCCCTCAAGGAGCATAGAGTCTAGCAGGGGAGTGAGATGAACAAGTAATTTTATGATTAACTGGTTGTTTTTAATTTCTACTTGCATTTAGTACCATTGCATTTACTTACTGCTTTGAAATACAGATGCACAGAGAATGTATGAAAGAGGGGAAAGAACTGGGTAGGGAGGAAAAAAATATAGAAGAATGGAGAATTTTGGAATTATTTGTTTATTGAAAGTGGGGTGGAGTTTCTAGCTCAAGGGTCTAATCTGTCATGGAGCAAAATATCTGGACTGACGCTCTAGTCTGGCTAAAGACAACCAGTCCCTTATCTTCAGCCTAAGTTGGGGAATGTTCTGAAGGTGACACAGCAGGTCCCTTTGTGTCTTTGGTTTGTGGGTGGAATCTTTCCAGCTCAGGGAGCAGGTGGAAGAGGCAGCTTCCAAATCCAGAAGAAGTCACAGCAAGTTCACTGTATCAAGGCTTCATTTTCTCTTCTTCTCAGAAAAGTGAGCATCTTAGGGATGTGTGTTACTTTGTCAGTTGTGCTGTTTCATAAAGAAAAGGCCTTGGTTTTATGATCCAGGGGCCCTGCAAGCAGTAGGACATGCAGCCCTTGTCAGGGCCTTTTCTGTGTGCAGACCAGTAGGTGACTGGAAAATCTTTCTCTTGCCCAGTCAGATCTGGGACCCCATAGAAGATGAAAAGGGGCAACCCAGAATCACTCAGTCTCAGGAATGGCGGGATCCTCTTAGGGGGCAACCCAAACATGGACTTCCAAATCTGACTGCTTATCCAAAGCACTTGAAAGCATATATATGCTCTGTATTAGTCAGGGTTCTCCAGAGAAACAGAACAAACAGGATATCTGTAACTATATCTACACATCGAGATATACAGATAGGTAGTTATAAGAAGAGATTTTTATTATGGCAATTGGCTCACGTAATTATGAAGGCCAAGAAGCTAGAGATCCAAGAAAGCCGGTGGTGTAATTCAGTCTGAGTCCAAAGGCCTGACAACCAGGAGCTCCAATATCCAAGGGCAAGTGAAGATGGATGTTCCAGCTTAAAGAGAAAGAGAGAAAATTCTCCCTTCTTTTTGTTCTATCCTAGCTTTCAATGGATTGAATGGTGCCCATCCACATAGGGTATGGGTGGATCTTCTTTACTTAGTCTACTGACTCAAATGCCAATCACTTCCAGACACACCCTACAGACACACCTGGAAATAATGTTTTATCCACTGTCTGAGCATTTCATATATATCTACATAAATATGATATATGATTTAGGAGGCTTATGTAGGATGGGGACAGGAATTTACAATCTGATAATTCAGAATAATGCTTCTCCTCTGGGGAATGTTGTTAAACTATAGGCTCTGCTTCCCCAGATCTGGGGTGGGGCCCTAGAGTCTGCATCTCTAATAAGGTACAGGTGATGCTCTTAATACAGGGATCACTCTTCTAGTTTAAAGGAATTAAAATGACCTTCTAACCAGTGAGGTTGCTTTTCAATCTAGATGTGAATTCTTCTAGATATATAGAGCTCTCAGCCATGTAATGTATTTTCTGTCATTTGAGATAGTTTTCAATTATTAACAAGATCTTTCTTTTATTGAGCCAAGATCTCCATGTTGATAACTTCTGGAAGGCACTGTTGTGAAGTGGTTAAGAGTGAGCTCTGGAGATAGGTGACCTGGTTTGGATCTCGGCTATGACTTTTGTTAGCTTTGTGACTTTGAGCAAATACATGGCCTTCCTATGTCTATAAGTTAGGGCAATAATAGTGCCTATCTCATAGGATTACTGTGAGTTTTTAACAGCATTAATCCATGCTCTAATCCAATAAGATTAGAACAGTGTTTGACACCGAATAAACACTTATAAGCATTTTGTTATTGGTTCAGTGGTAGAATCATTTTGATATCAGTTTTGTTTCATTTCCCAGTCTGAGGCATTAATAGACCAGGTAGCAACTCATAAAACACCTCGAAGGCGGAAGTTAGAATTTACTCTTTCAAGCACCCTACCAACTTTGCAAATTTCACAGCCCTGGTGGTTGTGTGTTGATACACATCTGTGCAATCTGATCGGCCTAATTTTACTTTGTGTAGACAGAAATTAATAAAGCTCTCAGAGTGTGGAAAAGGGCTCTTCTAGGAGCACAACAATTTGACTGCATGTGGTTGTGGTTTTGTCTTAAACGTGGGGGTTTCTGTCCCCAGTCCAGAACCCGGGGAGAAGAAAGAGTTGTTTCCCTCTTCTAATGAAACAAACAAGCAAGCAACTAAATATTTTGACACACAAAAATATAACAAAAGTACTATAACAACGATTCATGTAACTACCTTCCAGCTTAAGTGATAGAATATTAGTAGTTCTTGAAAGCTCCCCGTATGTCCTGATCCAATTATATTCCCTTTTTTTCAGAGGTGACCATTATTTAGAATTTAGTGCTTATCATTTTCATATGTTTTAGTTATTCTTTAACTGTAAATGTATATACTCCTAAACAATGTAAAGTATTATTTGATATGTTTAAAAATTTTAAACATACCATATATCCGTCTGCAATTTACTTTTCTCTCCTCTCTACATTACATTTGTGAAATTCATTCATGCAGCTATCTGTGGCTCCATTATTCATTTTCACTGCTATAGAGTGTTTTATTGTATGGATATAACCCAATTTATTTCTCATTCTCCTGCTTGACATATTCTTAACGTCTTTGAGGTGGAGAATGGCTGTTTCCTCATCTTGCATTCTTTCTCGCTCTATCATTTACAGCATTAATTTTGTAGTGGGGTCTTTCAGGCTTGGTTCTGGATTTCAAAGACATTTTGTCTTCTAGCTTATGTAGTTGAAAAGTGATGGTTTTCAATATTTGTTTTTTATCTTTTTATTTCTCTTTCTTTTTGCCTCTACTCTACATTTAAAACATATGTTAAAATATTCAGTTTACTTCTTTGTCTCAGGCTGTGTAAGCCTCCTTCTGCCTCCACCAAGCAGCTATTTCTGTTAATAAATGGAATCAGAAGAGTCGTGGGTATAAAGAAGTGGGGGAAAGGAATTGGGTTGGGGGGAAAGTCTTAGTCAATATCTTAAAATACTATTGCCATACTGACAAGGATAGTTAAACAAATCAACACTGATGACTACATGGTATAATTAGCATTTACCATGCTAATGTCCTGCCTCTCAAATTTTATTACATATGCTTATCATCCAGGGATCTTGTTAACATGTAGATTCTATTACCATACATCTGAGGTATGAGCTGAGAGTCTACATTTTTAGCAGGTTCCCGGCTGATGCACATGCTGCTGGTCCTGGACACATTTTGAGCAGCAAGTGTGCATGGGCAGAGTGCACATTGGCTCAGACTTGCCTTTGAATCTTAGCTTCATTGTTTCCATTAGTCTCGGGGAACCTTAGGAAAATTAGCTTCCAGGGCAGTGTCTCCAATCCTGGGCTGCACCTGGGATACTTTTAAAGATCTGATACCCTAGTTGCACCCCAGATTAATTAAATCAGAATTTCTAGAAGTAGGATCAAAGTATTAGTAGTTTTAATTGCTATCTAGGAGATTTCAATGTGTATCCAAGATTCTGAGAACCTTTGTCTCAGCACAGCTGTTCTCAAACTTAGCATCCATTAGAATTGCCTAAAAGACTTGTTAAAGCACAAATTGCTAGGTCACAGCACCAGAGTTTGCAATTCAATAGGTCTGGTGTTGGGCCTGAAAATTAAAGTTTTTAACAAGTCCTCAGGTGTTAATGTTGCTGGTCCAGGGACCTCACTTTGAGAACCATTGTTCACAGGACTTGAGTTCTTATCATGAAAGTGGGTGTAAGTATTATACATCTTTCATGTCCCATTGGAAGATCAATGAAATAAAATACTTATATGATGTTCAGCACATGGTAGACAATTAAGAAATGGTGGTTTCTTTCTATTATTGCTAATACTAGTGTTATGTCTTTGCTGAAGTTAACGGGTTAGCTAATCTTAAATGGTTTACCCATAATTTTGGCTAAGCTATTTTCACTTAACACCTTTGTTTCTAAATTTTTTACTTGAAGAATCAATTTCAAGTGTGGCTAAAGTGGTACCATCTGCCCTCAGAAGGTTTTAACTTGTAGTCTGGTCACAATGATCTACTTGGGACTAGCCTTGTTTGAGTTTCCCAGCCCACCTGTATACACACTCAGTGGTTACACTAGTGCCTTCTTGTACACCATCTACCTGGTCATGTCTGATAAACTCGTCACTTTGGAAAAAAGAATGCTGCAGGCCGTGCTTTATTTGTGGCAGCACTGTAGTAGCCCCCAGGACTTCAGGGTGTGCAAGCTACAGATGGGCTGCTAGGTGAGAAGGGGAGGGGGTTGGTGGATGCCCTCCTGAGGCTTGATGCTCTGTTATAAACACTTTTCCTCCACTGCGACCCTAGTATATGCAGTAACTTCATTGTGATTTTTCTGCTCTTGAATATTGTGTTTCCACGCAGCTCCTTCCCAAGAAGAATGGTTCCCAGGTGGTATTCTCTGGCCTGAAGGCTGCTACTTCATTATCGTCTTTGTTAACCGGAGAATACCGCCCTTTGGGTTCTGCAAAGGAACACATCATTATCGCTAAATTCACTGTGTCAAAAATGACTCCTCGCTGGGCTTTGGAGCTTCGTTGGTGAAGTGCAGCTATTGATCTTGCTTCCAGCGTTGTGAATAATGCAGACAATACAGTTTCTGGGTGCCTTCTCTGAAAACTGCCCAGATTTTGGACTTGAGCTTGATGCAAACTGCATTATAAACATGCCAAACTTGTGCTGACAGCACTGAAAGCACTTTGGGATAAACATTTGTGTTTGCTAAAAATGTCTCCAAAGAATTGGAAGTATTTCATCAAAAGATTTATCTGTGCATTTCTGGGGGTGTTTAAAAGCTTTCCATGACCCAAAAGCAGTGGTTACCGAATGACTCATTCATCAGCTTCTGGTACATTTCTAACCTCAAGATTCAAAAAGGAAAATTGAAATTAAAAGATTAATTCTTATTAAAATTGACATGTGTCCTTTCTGAGGGATAGAGGAGTTTAATTGACAGGATGTTTGCTATAGATAGGAGTTTTTGGCTTAGATGTGACTATTTTCCTACCTCTTTAGGTTTCTTAGCAAATCTAGGTTTGAGGATCAGATGTGTTGCTTGAGAAAAGATTGTAATTATCACTAAGCAATTGCTGGGTTAATTAGGCCTGTCAATAATTCAGAGGGTGATTGGAGCAACATTGAGACAGGTTTGGAGCCAAGGCCTGTTGCTGTTTTGTGAAACAATCTGAAATAAATCTCTCTTAGATCAATAACTCTGGCTTGGGTAATGTTCCTCTTTTGGAGCTGAGTTTAGGCAGCTGGACCTAGTAAAAGCTATGTGTTTATTAGAATTCACTGGCCACAGGACATTAAATTCTTCATCAAGCTAGAGTAGAACCTAAGCTAGAAGAAGGAGATATCCATTAAGGAGAGATTAATGTTGCATGTCTATTTGAAAAGTCAGTCTGTATCTATGTGATGGTAACCAGTGTTGTGGGCACATTTTATAAATGGTCTTTTAATGGAGATGATATAGTGCTGAATAGAACATATATGTCAGTATTGATTTTTTGATATGTATGAAGAAGATGCTCTTGTCCGCTAATAGTAATAGGAACAATAACCATGATAATATTAATAGTGATTCTTAGGTATTGTGTACCTCCTATGTGCTAAGTATTTTGCCTATGTTATCTCTAATCTCAGAATGACTCATACAGGTAGGGTTTTTTTTTTAACAATTTAATTATATTCTTTAAGTTACTTAAAAATATACAGTGAAGTGGTTATTGACTATAGTTGCTCTATTGTGCTATCAAATAGTAGGTCTTATTCATTCTTTCCAATTTTTACCCATTAACCATCCCTACTTGCCCTCCAGACCCCTCACTACCTTTCCCAGCCTCTAGTACCATCTATCTACTTCCTATGCTCATGAGTTCAATTGATTTGATTTTTAGATCCCACACATATGTGAGAACATGCGTGGCTTATTTCGCTTAACTTAATAATCTCCAGTTCTATCCATGTTGTTGCAAATGACTGGATCTCATCCTTTTTTATGGCTGAATAGTACTCCATTGAGTGTACAGACCACATTTTCTTTATTCATCTGTTGATTAAAGTAGGGATTATTAACTCCATTTTATGGATGAGGAAACTGAGACACAAATAAGTTTAAATGAATTGTACAAGATTCCTTAGCTGATAAGCTGCAGAGCTGGGAATTTAACTCAAGACCATATGGTTCAAAACACCTCTCACTTAGAAGGCAAATAGTTCAAGGGGAAAATGATCCCAGGAAGTGTTTGAAATGTCAGAGGTGATAATCCAGTTCCAACAGGCGCTGTGGTGTACATCTGATTTAGGGCTCTAACTTTGTCCACTGAGTAGGACTCATCAGTAGTATTTTCTACACATGTAGAAAAAAAGTCTGGAAGATAGGTTTTCTTGTTCCTGTTTTACATATGTGGAAATTGAAGTTCAGAAACAAAAAATATTGCCCAAAATCATATGGCTGAGCAAGCAGAACAGGGACTTTTAATTCTGATTTGTTTTATATGAAGGGTAGAATAATCCTTCCTAAATTTTTCATCATGTGTACCTCATATTTGAATACTATAACTAGATTCTATCATATAAGAATATGTTGAAATGCTTACACTCACTTTTGGTGTATTTTTTTGTCTATCTATCTATCTCTATCATCTGTCGTTTATCTATCATTTTAGCATATAAATATAAATATAGAGAAAAATGTTCTTTACATTTTAACAAACATTTGTCAGATCAAGTTGAAGTCTCCTATATCCACTTCTACTATTTCATTCCCCTTCCTTTCCTCCATAGAGGTAAACATTATCATGAAATGTTATATGTACAGTCAATTTTTCTACTTGTACTACACTTACTACATGCATAACATATTTGTGAAAACACATATAATTTTAGTTCTTTCTAAATGTATATAAATGGAACCATACAGCATGTGTTATTCTGTGGCTTGCTTTTATTTTTCAAGATGAATAGATCTGATAGTAGACCATTCTTGAATTCTAGCATAATGCATTATGTTCAAGTCGGATTACTATTTAAAAAACAAACTGTGCAATTCATTTTGTTAGCATCTTATTGGGGGTTTAAATTAAGATTGGTTTATAATTTACTTTCTCTGATGGACTTTGCTTGCTCATGCATTATGGTTTTACTGGATTATAAAAGTGAATTAGGGGAATTTTACCTCTGAAATGAAAACACTATGAACTCTCTGAAACTGGTTCCCAGCAAAACAAGTATAAACTGACTTTATTTTTTAACAAAGAACATTTTAAAGTCTGAAAATTATTCTAGGTGCATATAGCAAGTAAAAAACATTTATTCAGGAATACCTAGTAAAACTCAGTCAGAATAGTGAGAATCTGTGGCATTTGAACCATGACCCAGTTCCTCCCTTTCCTTTCAGCTCAGCATGATCAAAACTTCACTAAAGGCAGGTGCATTCAAGAACACAGGACTCCCTATTCCCAGAGCTTCAAGTTGAAAGGTAGGTTTTCCCGGGAGGAGCAGATCCCTGGCATTTCTCATCCTCTCCAGCTATGTACTGCAGCAGCTAACTTTCAGGTGAGTGCAGCAGAGGCTTGAGAGCTTCTTATTCCACCAAGCCCCTACTCACAGGGTGGAGGCTCTATGTCAGGCATGGTATGCTAAGAATACTGGGTCCCCATCACTGTCACTCCAGCTCATTCATAGGTTGGAGGCTCCACACCAGCAAAGTCAAGCCAAGAAGACCCTAGGCTACAGGCCTCACTCAGTGTCCTGATCTGAAAGCAGAGCTGTTATTCAGAGAGAAGCAGGCCACTAACCCTGCTCCTAACTCTGGAGTTGGTGGCTCAGAGATTTTACCCAGGGAGAGAGGCAGAACTTAAGAGCTTCAAAGCCCTCCCCAGTGGAACTGACTTTGAAATGGAGTTGGGGGGAAGTTCAAGCCTAAATATGTTGCTCTCAACATCTATAGAGGTTTGGGAGGTGAACACAACAAGCTAAATACTAGGCCAGTTACTTTACCAGAGAATTAAAGAAAGAGACAGTTAAGGAGACTTTCTTTGGGTCAACTTCAAACTTCAAACACTGGTCTCAAAAACTACCCATGCTAAGGGACCCATTTTTAATTATGGATTCAGTTATGCCCCAGAACAACTTATGCCCCAGGGCATTGTTGAAAATAGTAGAACAATAATCTGACCATTAGTTCTGAATATGATCATGAAGCCTAACTTCTGAGTATGATCACAGAGAAAGATAGTAAAAAAGAACCTTGCCCAAACCATTGTCATTCCTGGGTGTCTGTGGACATACTCAAAGCTGTGCTCCCTGAGGAAAAACTTTAGAGCCTGTACGCTACAGGGGTGATGGTGAGTAATGGACTTCACTAAAATAGTTGAGTCATTCACTAGTAAAATGAACAAGCAAACAACAAAAACAATCCCCAAAAGTGGGGCACTAGTACCCAGAATTGCAAAAATATATATCTAAAATGTCCCATTTTCAAAACATATTATGAGACATGCAAAGAAATAGAAAAATATGATGCATAAACTAGAAAAAAAGCAGCAAACAGAAACTGTCAGTGAAAGGAACCAGATGTCAAATTTAACAGAAACACCTCAAAGTAGCCATGCTAAATATAGTCGAAGAACTAAAGGAAACCGTGGTTAAAGAAATAAGAAAGTACAGAGGGCATTCCAAGATGGCTGAATAGGAACAGCTCCAGTCTGCAGCTCCCAGTGGGATCGACACAGAAGACAGGTGATTTCTGAATTTCCAACTGAGGTACCTGGTTCATCTCACTGGGACTGGTTGGATAGTGGATGCAGCCCACAGAGTGTGAGCTGAAGCAGGGCAGGGTGTCACCTCACCTGGGAAGTGCAAGGGGTCAGGGGATTTCCCATTCCTAGCCAAGGGAAGCTGTGACAGACTACCTGGAAAAACGGGACACTCCCACTCAAATACTGTACTGTTCCCAAGGTCTTAGCAAGCAGCAGACAAGGTGATTCTCTCCCATGCCTGGCTCGGCGGCTCCCACATCCACAGAGCCTTGCTTACTGCTAGCACAGCAGTCTGAGATCGATCTGCTAGATGGCAGCCTGCTGGGGGAGGGGCATCTGCCATTGCTGAGGCTTGAGTAGGTAAACAAAGTGGCTGGGAAGCTGGAATGGGGTGGAGCACACCACAGCTCAGCAAGGCCTACTGCCTCTAGACTCCATCTCTGTGGGCAGGGCATAGCTGAACAAAAGACAGCAGACAACTTCTGCAGACTTAAGAATCCCTGTCTGACAGCTCTGAAGAGAGCAGTGGTTTTCCCAGCATGGTGTTTAAGCTCTGAGAAATGACCGACTGCCTTCTCAAGTGGGTCCCTGACCCCCATGTAGCTAACTGAGAGACATCTCCCAGGGAGGGCCAACAGACACCTTATATAGGTGGCTGCCCCTCTGGGAAGAAGCTTCCAGAGGAAAGATCAGGCAGCAATATTTGCTGTTCTGCAGCGTCCAGAGGTGATACCCAGGAAAACAGGGTCTGGAGTGGACCTCCAGCAAACTCCAACACACCTGCAGCTGAGGGACCTGACTGTTAGAAGCAAAACTAACAAATAGGAAGGAATAGCATCAACATCAACAAAAATGTCATCTACACCAAACCCTGTCTGTAGGTCACCAATATAAAAGCACAAAGGTGGGGAGAAACCAGAGCAGAAAAGCTGAAAATTCTAAACACGAGAGCACCTATTCTCCTCCAAAAGATCACAGCTTCTCACAAGCAATGGAACAAAGCTGGACAGAGAATGGCTTTGACAAACTAGGCTTCAGAAGGTTGGTAATAACAAACTTCTCTAAGCTAAAGGAGGATGTTCGAATGCATCTCAAGGAAGCTAAAAATCTTGAAAAAAGATTAGATGAATGGCTAATGAGAATAAACAGTGTAAAGAAGACCATAAATGACCTGATGGAGCTGAAAACCACGGCGCGAGAACTTTGTGACACATGCACAAGCTTCAATAGCCGATGTGATCAAGTGGAAGAAAGGGTGTCAGTGATTGAAGATCAAATTAATGAAATAAAATGAGAAAACAAGGTTAGAGAAAAAAGAGTAAAAAGAAATGAACAAAGCCTCCAAGAAATATGGGACTATGTGAAAAGACCAAATCTACATTTGATTGGTGTACCTGAAAGTGATGGGGAGAATGGAACCAAGTTGGAAAACACTCTGCAGGATATTATCCAGGAAAACATCCCCAACATTGCAAGGCAGGCCAACATTCAAATTCAGGAAATACAGAGAACACCACAAAGATACTCCTCAAGAAGAGCAACCCCAAGACACATAATTTTCAGATTCACCAAGGTTGAAATGAAGGAAAAAATGTTAAGGGCAGCCAGAGAGAAAGGTCGAGTTACCCACAAAGGGAAGCCTGTCAGATTAACAGCAGATCTCTCAACAGAAACCCTACAAGCCAGAAAAGAATGGGGGCCAATATTCAACATTCTTAAAGAAAAGAATGTTCAACCCAGAATTTCATATCCAGCCAAACTAAGCTTCATAAGTGAAGGAGAAATAAAATTCCTTACAGACAAGCAAATGCTGACAGATTTTGTCACCACCAGGCCTGCCTTACAAGAGCTCCTGAAGGAAGCACTAAACATGGAAAGAAACAACTGGTACCAGCCACTGTAATAAGATGCCAAATTGTAAAGACCATCAATGCCATGAAGAAACTGCATCAATTAATGGGCAAAATAATCAACAAACATCATAATGACAGGATCAAATTCACACATAACAATATGAACCTTAAATGTAAATGGGCTAAATGCCCCAATTAAAAGACACAGACTGGCAAATTGGATAAAGAGTCAAGACTGATGAGTGTGCTGTATTCAGGAGACCCATCTCAGGTGCAAAGATGCACATAGGCTCAAAATAAAGGGATGGAGGAAGATCTATCAAGCAAATGGAAAGCAAAAAAAAAAAAAAAAAAAAAAAAAAAAAAAAAAAA
>NW_026652338.1:356554-358039 GCF_009828535.3 Hylobates moloch
GAAAAAAAAAAAAAAAAAAAAAAAAAAAAAAAAAAAGCAGGGGTTGCAATCCTAGTCTCTGATAAAACAGACTTTAGACCAACAAAGGTCAAAAGAGACAAAGAAGGCCATTACATAATGGTAAAGGGATCAATTCAACAAGAAGAGCTAACTATCTTAAATATATATGCACCCAATACAGGAGCACCCAGATTCATAAAGCAAGTCCTTAGATACCTGCAAAGAGATTTAGACTCCCACACAATAATAATGGGAGATTTTAACACCCCACTGTTAATATTAGACAGCTCAATGAGACAGAAGGTTAACAAGGATATCCAGGACCTGAACTCAGCTCTGCAACAAGCAGACCTAATAGACATCTACAGAACTCCACCCCAAATCAACAGAATATACATTCTTCTCAGCACCACGTTGCACTTATTCTAAAATTGACCATCTAATTGGAAGTAAAGCACTCCTCAGCAAATGTAAAAGAACAGAAATCACAACAAACTGTCTATCAGACCACAGTGCAATCAAATTAGAATTCAGGATTAAGAAACTCACTCAAAACCGCACAACTACATGGAAACTGAACAACTTGCTCCTGAATGACTACTGGGTATATAATGAAATGAAGGCAGAAATAAAGATGTTCTTTGAAATCAGTGAGAACAAACACAATGTACCAGAATCTCTGGGACACATTTAAAGCAGTGTGTAGAGGGAAATTTATAGCACTAAATGCCCACAAGAGAAGCAGAAAAGATCTAAAATCAACACCCTAACATCACAATTAAAAGAACTAGAGAAGCAAGAACAAACAAATTCAAAAGCTAGCAGAAGGCAAGATACAACTAACAGCAGAACTGAAAGAGATAGAGACACAAAAAACCCTTCAAAAAATCAATGAATCTAGAAGCTGGTTTTTTGAAAAGATCAACAAAATTGATAGACCGCTAGCAAGACTAATAAAGAAGAAAAGAGAGAGAAATCAAATAGACACAACAAAAAATGATTAAGGTGATGTCACCACCAATCCCAGAGAAATACAAACTACCATAAGAGAATACTGTAAACACCTCTAGCAAATAAACTAGAAAATCTAGAAGAATCAGATAAATTCCTGGACACATACACCCTCCCAAGACTAAACCAGGAAGAAGTTGAATCTCTGAACAGACTAATAACAGGCTCTGAAATTGAGGCAATAATTAAGAGCCTACCAACCAAAAAAAGCCCAGGACCAGACAGATTCACAGCCGAATTCTACCAGAGGTACAAAGAGGAGCTGCTACCATTCCTTCTGAAACTATTCCAATCAATAGGAAAAGAGGGAATCCTCCCTAACTCATTTTATGAGGCCAACATCATCCTGATACCACAGCCTAGAAGAGACACAACAAAAAAAGAGAATTTTAGACCAATATCCCTGATGAACATCGATGCAAAAATCCTCAATAAAATACTGGCAAACTGAATCCAGCAGCACATCAAAAAGCT
>NW_026652338.1:363039-368206 GCF_009828535.3 Hylobates moloch
AAAAAAAAAAAAAAAAAAAAAAAAAAAAAAAAAAGCAGGGGTTGCAATCCTAGTCTCTGATAAAACAGACTTTAGACCAACAAAGGTCAAAAGAGACAAAGAAGGCCATTACATAATGGTAAAGGGATCAATTCAACAAGAAGAGCTAACTATCTTAAATATATATGCACCCAATACAGGAGCACCCAGATTCATAAAGCAAGTCCTTAGATACCTGCAAAGAGATTTAGACTCCCACACAATAATAATGGGAGATTTTAACACCCCACTGTTAATATTAGACAGCTCAATGAGACAGAAGGTTAACAAGGATATCCAGGACCTGAACTCAGCTCTGGAACAAGCAGACCTAATAGACATCTACAGAACTCCACCCCAAATCAACAGAATATACATTCTTCTCAGCACCACGTTGCACTTATTCTAAAATTGACCATCTAATTGGAAGTAAAGCACTCCTCAGCAAATGTAAAAGAACAGAAATCACAACAAACTGTCTATCAGACCACAGTGCAATCAAATTAGAATTCAGGATTAAGAAACTCACTCAAAACCGCACAACTACATGGAAACTGAACAACTTGCTCCTGAATGACTACTGGGTATATAATGAAATGAAGGCAGAAATAAAGATGTTCTTTGAAATCAGTGAGAACAAACACAATGTACCAGAATCTCTGGGACACATTTAAAGCAGTGTGTAGAGGGAAATTTATAGCACTAAATGCCCACAAGAGAAGCAGAAAAGATCTAAAATCAACACCCTAACATCACAATTAAAAGAACTAGAGAAGCAAGAACAAACAAATTCAAAAGCTAGCAGAAGGCAAGATACAACTAACAGCAGAACTGAAAGAGATAGAGACACAAAAAACCCTTCAAAAAATCAATGAATCTAGAAGCTGGTTTTTTGAAAAGATCAACAAAATTGATAGACCGCTAGCAAGACTAATAAAGAAGAAAAGAGAGAGAAATCAAATAGACACAACAAAAAATGATTAAGGTGATGTCACCACCAATCCCAGAGAAATACAAACTACCATAAGAGAATACTGTAAACACCTCTAGCAAATAAACTAGAAAATCTAGAAGAATCAGATAAATTCCTGGACACATACACCCTCCCAAGACTAAACCAGGAAGAAGTTGAATCTCTGAACAGACTAATAACAGGCTCTGAAATTGAGGCAATAATTAAGAGCCTACCAACCAAAAAAAGCCCAGGACCAGACAGATTCACAGCCGAATTCTACCAGAGGTACAAAGAGGAGCTGCTACCATTCCTTCTGAAACTATTCCAATCAATAGGAAAAGAGGGAATCCTCCCTAACTCATTTTATGAGGCCAACATCATCCTGATACCACAGCCTAGAAGAGACACAACAAAAAAAGAGAATTTTAGACCAATATCCTTGATGAACATTGATGCAAAAATCCTCAATAAAATACTGGCAAACTGAATCCAGCAGCACATCAAAAAGCTCATCCACCATGATCAAGTGGGCTTCATCCCTGGGATGCAAGTCTGGTTCAACATACGCAAATCAAAAAATATAATCCATCACATAAACAGAACCAAAGACAAAAACCACATGATTATCTCAATAGATGCAGAAAAGGCCTTTGACAAAATTCAACAGCCCTTCATGCTAAAAACTCTCAATAAACTAGGTATTGATGGTATGTATCTCAAAATAATAAGAGCTGTTTATGACTAACCCACAGCCAAAGTCATACTGAATGGGCAAAAACTGGAAGCATTCCCTTTGAAAACTGGCACAAGACAGGGATACCCTCTCTCACTGCAACTATTCAACATAGTGTTGGAAGTTCTCGCCAGGGCAATCAGGCAAGAGAAAGAAATAACAGATATTCAATTAGGAAATGAAGAAGTCAAATTGTCCCTGTTTGCAGATGACATGATTGTATATTTAGAAAACCCCATCGTCTCAGCCCCAAATCTCCTTAAGCTGATATGCAACTTCAGCAAAGTCTCAGGATACAAAATCAATGTGCAAAAATCACAAGCATTGCTATACACCATTAACAGCAAACAGAGAGCCAAATCATGAGTGAAGTTCCATTCACAATTGCTACAAAGAGAATAAAGTAGCTAGGAATCCAACCTACAAGGGATGTGAAGGATCTCTACAAGGAGAACTACAAACCACTGCTCAAGGAAATAAAAGAGGACACAAACAAATGGAAGAATATTCCATGCTCATGGATAGGAAGAATCAATCTTGTGAAAATGGCCATACTGCCCACAGTAATTTATAGATTCAATGCCCTCCCCATCAAGCTACCAATGACTTTCTTCACAGAATTGGAAAAAACTAAAGTTCATATGGAACCAAAAAAGAGCCGGCACTGCCAAGACAATCCTAAACCAAAAGAACAAAGCTGGAGGCATCACGCTACCTGACTTAAAACTATACTACAAGGCTACAATAAGGAAAACAGCATGGTACTGGTACCAAAACAGAGCTATAGATCAATGGAACAGAACAGAGCCATCGGAAATAACACCACACATCTACAATCATCTGATATTTGACAAACCTGACAAAAACAAGAAATGGGGAAAGGATTCCCTATTTAATAAATGGTGCTGGGAAAACTGGCTAGCCATATGTAGAAAGCTGAAATTAGATCCCTTCCTTACACCTTATACAAAAATTAATTCAAGATGGATTAAAGACTTACATGTTAGACCTAAAACCATAAAAACCCTAGAAGAAAACCTAGGCAATGCCATTCAGGACATAGGCATGGGCAAGGACTTCATGTCTAAAACACCAAAAGCAATGGCAACAAAAGCCAAAATTGACGAATGGGATCTAATTAAACTACTGAGCTTCTGCACAGCAAAAGAAACTACCATCAGAGTGAACAGGCAACCTACAAAATGGGAGAAAATTTTTGCAAACTACTCATCTGACAAAGGGCTATTATCCAGAATCTATAATGAACTCAAACAAATTTACAAGAAAAAAACAAACAACCCCATCAAAAAGTGGGTGAAGGACATGAACAGACACTTCTCAAAAGAAGACTTTTATGCAGCCAAAATACACATGAAAAAATGCTCATCATCACTGGCCATCAGAGAAATGCAAATCAAAACCACAATCAGATACCATCTCACACCAGTTAGAATGGTGATCATTAAAAAGTCAGGAAACAACAGGTGCTGGAGAGGATGTGGAGAAATAGGAACACTTTTACACTGTTGGTGGGACTGTAAACTAGTTCAACCATTGTGGAAGTTGGTGTGGCAATTCCTCAGGGATCTAGAACTAGAAATACCATTTGACCCAGCCATCCCACTACTGGGTATACACCCAAAGGGCTATAAATCATGCTGCTATAAAGACACATGCACACGTATGTTTATTGCAACACTATTCACAATAGCAAAGACTTGGAACCAACCCAAATGTCCAACAACAGTAGACTGGATTAAGAAAATGTGGCACATATACACCATGGAATACTATGCAGCCATAAAAAATGATGAGTTCATGTCCTTTGTAGGGACATGGATGAAACTGGAAAACATCATTCTCAGTAAACTATCGCAAGGACAAAAAACCAAACACCGCATGTTCTCACTCATAGGTGGGAATTGAACAATGAGAACACGTGGACACACATCATATACAAGGGACTGTTGTGGGGTGGGGAGAGGGGGGAGAGATAGCATTAAGAGATACACCTAATGCAAATGAGGAGATAATGGGTGCAGCACACCAACATGGCACATGGATACATATGTAACAAACCTGCACATTGTGCACATGTACCCTAAAACTTAAAGTACAATAAAAAGAAAATAAAAATAGAAACTATTAGGACTAATACATGAGCTCAGCAAGGTAATAGGAAACGAGATCAATGTACAAAATAAATTCAGTTTCAACATATTTATAATAAACAATCCAAAAATAAAATTAAGGAAAAAATCCATGTATAATAGTGTCACAAAGAATAAAATACTTAGGAATAAACTGAACAGAAACAAATGTAAAACTTATATTCTGAAAACCATAAAACATTGCAGAAACTAAACAAATAAAGGGAAAGATATCTGATGTTCATAGATCAGAAAACAATATTGTTAAGATGGTAATACTTTCCAAATTGTTCCCAGATTCAGTGCAATCCCTATCAAAACCCCAGCTGCTTTCTCTTCAGAAATGGACACACTGATTCTAAAATTCATATGAAGATGAAAGTGACCCCAAATAGCCAAAATAATCTTGAAAAAGACCAATGTTGTAGGAGTGACACTTCCTGATTTTACAACTTACTACAAAATCATAGTAATCAATATCCTATGATATTTGCATAAGGATAGATACATAGATCAATAGAATAAAATTGAGAGTCCAGAAATAAATCTTCACATTTACAGTCAATTGATTCTTCTAAGGGATATGAAACCATTCCACTGGTGGGGGCGTTGGGGGAGGGGGAAATAGTCTTTTAAACAAATGGTGCTGAGATAGCTGGATATCCACATGCAAAAGGATGAATTTGGATCCCTGCTTCACATCATATACAAAAATTTATTGAAAGTGAATCAAGAAGACATTTATGCAGCCAACAGACACATGAAAAAATGTTCATCATCACTGGCCATCAGAGAAATGCAAATCAAAACCACAATGAGATACCATCTCACACCAGTTAGAATGGCCGTCATTAAAAAGTCAGGAAACAACAGGTGCTGGAGAGGATGTGGAGAAATAGGAACACTTTTACACTGTTGGTGGGACTGTAAACTAGTTCAACCATTGTGGAAGACAGTATGGCGATTCCTCAGGGATCTGGAACTAGAAATACCATTTGACCCAGCAATACCGTTACTGGGTATATACCCAAAGGAATATAAATCATGCTGCTATAAAGACACATGCACACGTATGTTTATTGTGGTGCTACTGACAATAGCAAAGACTTGGAACCAACCCAAATGTCCAACAATGATAGACTGGATTAAGAAAATGTGGCACATATACACCATGGAATACTATGCAGCCATAAAAAAGGATGAGTTCGTGTCCTTTGTAGGGACATGGATGAAACTGGAAACCATCATTCTCAGCAAACTATCACAAGGACAAAAAACCAAACATGGCATGTTCTTACTCATAGGTGGGAA
>NW_026652338.1:368276-374998 GCF_009828535.3 Hylobates moloch
CCAACATGGCACATGTATACATATGTAACAAACCTGCACGTTGTGCAAATGTACACTAGAACTTAAAGTAAACAATATATATATATAAAATAACAAATAAAAAAAGGAAATGAATCAAAGACCTAAATATAAAAACTAAAACTTTAAAACACTCAAAAACTATAGGGCTAAATCTTCTCAGTTTGAATTAGGTAATGGTTTCTTAGTTATGACACCAATAGCACAAGCAGCAAAAGAAAAAACAGATAAATGGACTTCAATCAAAACTGTGATTTAAAGACACTATCGAGAAAGAAAAAACACAACTCACAAAATGGGGAGAAATGCTTAAAATCTTATATGTGACACAAGGTATGTATAGGACATGTTTGATATATGAATTATATTTTAATAAAGCTGTTACCAAAATAAATAAATAAATAAATGTAAAGAAAAAAATTATCTGGATAGCTTTACCTCCTTACTGCTGGTTTCTGATACTAGTTTCAAGAGTGGCCAGTCTTCTTGAGTTTATTCTGATTATTTTTTTCCCTCCTAAAAGATTATCTAGTTCACATAAGTTTAAAAAATTGACATAAAGTGTATTATGTTTATTTATTTATTTTAAGATCTTGTTACTAAATCTATCTTCCATAAAAGGTAGCCAGGGCTTCATGAAGAAATGGCTGATTACCCAGTTGAGGTCAGCAAAGTATAGAAAAACTTAAAGCATCTTGTGGTACCAGAAAGTTAAAAAGTGCTAAAACACTGATAAAAGCGTGTTTAAAATACACAGAAACTCATTCAGGAGTTTCCAATAGCCATATCTGGAGTAATTAAGGCAACTAAATAATGATAGTATTTTATGATAATTCACTGAATAAAACAAATATCCGTGAGTCTATATAGATATGAACAAATGATTGATTGATTGATTGATTAAATAAATAAGTGGAGAAGAAGGGACAGGTTTTCCTTAAGGAATACTTCAATTATTAAACTAATGCATTTCAATTAATAAACTAATCTATAACAATGAATGATGCAACAGAAAATCACCATTTGACAAATACCACAGCAAAAATTCTTGCAGAGAGAAATAATAGATGTTAAAATTATTGGGAGAAGTTATGATGATAATCAGAATATTTGCATCATCTCAGTGTATTTCCTCCTCAAGATATTCATTAATTATAAAGGAAAAAAGATAATTTTATAGTAGGGAAATCATCTGAACTAAATGATGATAGTTAACATCATCAGTAATGAGGCATATTGAATTTATGACATCACTTCTGTGGTCTTGTTGCCAAAAATGCATAACTTGAATTTGATCATGAGGAAACATTAGGTAAACTCTAATTAAGAAATATTCTTCAAAGTAACTTGCCAGTACTCTTCTAAAGTATCAGTCATAAAAGACAAAGGACTGTGGAACTGTTTCAGAATGGAAGAAACTAAGGAGACATGGCAACTAAATGCACTGTGTGAACTTGGCTTAGATCTTGAGCATGATAAAGGCCATTTGTGGAGCAATTGGTAAAATTCAGGTTAAGTCTATAGATTAGTTAATGATATTGTACGAAGGTTTTGTTTTTGATCTTTGTACTATGTTAACATTTGACAAGATGTTAACAGTTAAGGAATTTGGATGAGGGTTATACCAGAACCCTGCAAAAATTTTTAATTTTTTTTAATTCTGAAGTTCTTATAAAATGAAAAGTTTAAACATTTTTTAAAATTTAAAAATCTATTCTATCTGTTGTTTGATATATTTTTATTTCTAATATTACTGTAAGTAGCCTTTCTCTTTCATTTGCTCAATCTTATTATTATTTCTTTCTTTCTTTACTTACTTAGAAACTGGGTCTCTCTTTGTTGCCCAGGCTGGAATGCAGTGGCTTGATATAGCTCACTGCTGCCTAGAATTCCTGGACTCACAGGATGCTCCCACCTCAGTCTCCCAAGTAGCTGGGATTACAGGCATATGCCCAGATAATTTTTAGTTTTTTTGTAGAGGTAGGGTCTTGCCATTTTGCCCAGGCTGGTCTTGACCTCCTGGGCTCAAGTGATCCTCCCACAGTATTAGGATTACAGGCGTGAGCCACTGTGCCTGGCCGAGTTTTTTTTTTCTTTTCTTTCTTTTTTTTAAATTTAAGCATTCCCCCAACAGGTTCAGCTTTTATTCTTGTTATTGTTTCTATCACTTTTGACTGTTATTCTTTCATTAATTACAATTCTTATTACTTATTAACTTTATTATTTACTTTATCTTTATTGTTTTATTATTATTAATCTATTTCCTTTGGATTTACTTTTAGTTCCTTTTGGAGCTTTGCTTAGTAAATTAATTACCGTATTAATTTTCTAGGGTTGCCATAATAAAGAACCACAAACTGGGTTGCTTAAAAAAACAGAAATGCATTCTCTCCTGGTTCTGGAGGCTAGAAGTCCAAAATCAAGGAATTGGCAGGGCCACACTCCCTTTGAAACCTTTAGAGAAGGATCCTTCCTTGCTTCTTCCAGATTCTAGTAGACCTAGGTGTTCCCTGGCTTTTGGCAGTATAACTATAATTTCTAGTTTTATTTTCACATGGTCTTCTTCTTATGCTTCTGTCTGTGTCTCTTATTTTCTTATAAGGACAGCAGTCATATTGGATTTAGGGCCCACCCTACTCCAGTATGACCTCATCTTAACTTGATTACATCAACAAAGGCTCTAATTCCAAATGAGGTCGCATCACAGGTACCAGGAATTAGGACTTAAACATACCTTCTTGGGAGATGGGATTCAATTACTTGCTTTTGTTTTTCTTATTTTTTAATACATGCATTTATAGGCTATACTTTTGTTTCTAAGTATTTAGCTGCACCCCATAATTTAAAAATAAACTTTTGCAAATACGTAATATAAATAAAGAGAAAAGTATACAAGTTTAATGCTCTATGCATTTTCAGTAATTGAACATACCTGTGTAGCAAGTACCCGGATTGCAGCCCCCCTTTCAACACCCTTCCAGTCACTACCTACCCAAGAATACTATATTGACTTCTAAAATTATTAATTTGTTGGGCCCATTTTTTTTTAACTTTAGATAAATGGGATCATAGATCATGTATCTTTTTCTATCTGGCTTCTTTTGTTAAACATTTTGTGAGACTCATTTGTATTGTTGCATGGTATTGTAAATTATTCATTCTTATTGCAATCGAGGATTCTATTGTTAATCCATTCTCCTGTTGACAGGCGTTTGGTTAGTTTCCAGTTTTGGTATAATAGTTGCCATGAATATTCTTGTACATGTCTTTTAATGATCATATGTGTGCATTTCTGTTGCATATGACTTGGGAGAATTACTTGGTCACAGAGTATGCAAATGTTCATCTTTAGTCAATACTGTCATAGAGTTTTCCAAAATCATTTCATCATTTAACTTTCCCACTGGTGGTTTATAAAAGTTCAAGTCAATTCTTGCCAACAGTTAGTACTTTCTTTTTCTTTTAGGCATTCTGGATGTGTGGTGGTATCTATTTGTGGTTTTAATTTGCATTTCTCTGATGACTAATGAAGTAGAACTCATGCTTTCATAAGTTTATTGAATATTTAGATATTTATTCTATTTTGTGAAATGCCTAGTCAAATGTTTTGCTTCTTTTTCTATTGTTTTGTTTGTCTTTTTCTTTTGGATGTGTAGGAGCTATTCATATGTTCTTTTTATTGCTGGACATATGTATTATACATCCCATAAATATTTTTTATATATAATGTTAATGTCTTTTTAAAAAATATTCCGTAATTACAATGCAATTTCTTTAATCAATGGCTTACTTAGGGTGTGCATTTTAGTTGCATGTATGTATCTTTAACATATAATTGTGTGTGTTTAACATATATTTAATATGTACATATGTATTAATATATCAATAACTTTAAATATACAAATATATTTATCTGCATATAAAAATACATACAAATATATATTTATATGCATATAACATATATATACATATATGTTTATTTAAAGATAGGGAAAGAAATAAAGTTAGGTATCTAAGTATTGTATTATAAATTTAAGGGTAATCATCAAAAGGCCTGCTATGCAAACTCTAAGTCATAGCATCCAAACCAGCAGAGGAAACCAAAATGAATAAACATAATTATGTACATATATATATTTATATATATAAATAAATAAATACGTTTTTAAAGTTAAATTTTCCAAATGTACTTAAAAATCCATATTCCTATTTGTTGGGTAAAATTTCTATCTCCAGATGAATAGAAAGATAGATATGTCTATGAATTTATAAATCAAAGTGGCCTACAGAGAGTCACTTCAAGTATGAACTATGTCACTAATAATAAAGCTTATTGATTGTGTTATTAATATCTTTCATATTTTTGTTTTTGTTTTGTTTTTGACTATTTTGTCGATTAGTTTCTAAAGGAAGTTTGTTAATATCTCACACCCCATAACATTAAGCCACGTTTTGTTTTATATTTTTAAGATGCATGTATTAGATGCATATGATTTTCATATCTTTTTGGTGGTTATTTCTCTTTCACTGTGCAATGCCCCATTTTATTATTATTAGAATCTCTTGCTTTAAATGCTATTTTATTTTGATAATAATATCACTATACCAGTTTTAATGTTGTATATGATTGTTTTTGTTTTATCAGCTCTTCGTTCTCAACTTTTCTGTATCATTTTCCTTTACTTCTGTCTCTCTAAGCAGAAAACAGTTGGATTTTGTTTGTTCAATTTGATATTTCCTTGAATCAATATACTGATTTTTTTTCCTATTCCTGCTGTCTTTGGTTTTCAGTTTCTTACGCTCTTTCTTAGACTTTTCTTTTTTTATTTCTCATGACTCCTGTAGATTGACAGAATTCTGTTTATTCATTTTGGTTTTCTTTGCTCGTTTGGATGCTATGATTTACCGTTTCAATGTCAGGCCTTTCAGTGATTACCCTTAAGTTTATAATACAATATTTAGATGCCTAACTTTCTTTCTTTCCTTCTGTCTTTCTCTTTCTGTCTTAGCTTCTGTTTAATCAAATAATTCAATGATGTGGTCTCAAAACTTAATAGATTTATGAGGTTCATAATGAAAAGTAACACTCTCCTGACCTGATCTTTTTAAAATTTTAAATTAATTGTTTTGGACACTCTGTCGGCCCTTTTAATAATCCATAGTTATTATCACTCTAAAAGAAGCAACAGTGCCCTTTCAATGTGTGCAAAGAGGAATTTAAAACATGGTAGGTGTGACCCTCAAGAAATTTTGCTCTCATTACCCAAATATTTGGAGGTGAAGTAACAACACTCAGAAACCTAGAATCGAAGCTAACTTAGTAGTATGGTCTGAAGAAAATGTTCCAAAGCTCAGGATGTAGTAAGGAAATACACAAGAGGAAAGGGAGTTTCTGAGTTTGACAAGCAGGTAGAGGCCCTATCTTGGTTTCTGAGTGCCTTTCAAAGTGAGTTACCCTTAGTGAGGCATTGTGCTATACATCATGGCTCTGCCTAAAGTATGAGTGCCTTGATCACTAGCTCCCTTAGTCCTTGAAACAAAAAGTGATGATGAAGACAAAATGGGTTGGGAAAATTTGTGAAAACTGAATGTGAAGCAGAAAAGTCAGACATAGTCGCTTCATTTAAGAAATGAAGTAGCTTTCTTAAATTAGAGAACTTCTTGAGCCTGCTAGTTAATGAATTTCACACAGAGTTAAGGGACATAAACTTAGTTTTATTCTCACTCAGACCTCTGCCACATTGCATCCAAACTGATTGCATTTTCTCTAAATGGCTGGAGGTGGTAAACTATGGACAGTCAATAATTTCTGAGCATTTTCATCTTTACAGTACACATCAAATGAGTTTATGTCTTCATTCTTAATTACTTCAGCAATATATGTTACATGATCCTATGTGAAAAGACGTATTTAATTAATATTGCCTCTTAAAGCTTTGTGAGGAAACATTTCCTTGATTTGTCATATAAATTTATAGGTTCCATCATGGATATTACTCATGCAATAAGTGCCTCGGGAAATGGTGCTAAATGAAGCCACTCAGCAACCTGGTAGCAAACAGGAAGCAAGGCAACAGCTTTATTTTCAATGTAAGGCCCTGGGTGGAATGCAGAGAATAGATGTAGATCATCTCAAGTTATAAGATTTATGAAGTGTCCTCTTAACCAGTGGAATGAATGAGGGTAGGCAGGGTTGAGACTGGATTCTTCTAGTGCACCGAGGGAGAAAAAAAATCTCTTAAGATTTTAGTTATCTATCTTTTTAAGTTTTAAAAAATACCTCTTAAGATTTTGTTTTCTTTTTCTCATGGTGGAAAACTTGACAATTGGAGAATAGTTTAAAATGCAGAAAAAATCTAACATCCTGAGATAATCACTATTGTGTTATGTAATTTCCCTCTAGTCTTTTTTTTCTTTTACTTTTAACATGGTTGATAATCATGTGTATTGTCTCTCTATATTTGAAGGGGGGTTCTTCCAGGACTTCTGCAGATATAAAAAGCCAGGGATGCTCAACTCCCTTATAAAACATGGCATAGTAGAGTTGGCTCTCTGTATCCAAGGATTCCACATCTGTTGGTTGAAACTACAAATAAGGAACCTTGGAGAAAGAGGGCCAACTGTATATAAAATGTGTACAGGATCTTCAATTTCACTTCATAATATCATAACCTTCTCAAATATCACTTTTAATTTAAATATTA